>NW_022991419.1:87500-197500 GCF_902827175.1 Gymnodraco acuticeps
AACATGTGTCCCCTCTTCTTCATGTCTCTTCTACATCAACATGTGTCCCCTCTTCTTCATGTCTCTTCTACGTCAACATGTGTCCCCTCTTCTTCATGTCTCTTCTACATCAACATGTGTCCCCTCTTCTTCATGTCTCTTCTACATCAACATGTGTCCCCTCTTCTTCATGTCTCTTCTACGTCAACATGTGTCCCCTCTGTGGAAAGAGACTCTGAAAGTTTCAGGAACAAAGATTCTCCCTCTTTTTGTCCTGATCCATTTCTATAAAAACCTGTCTGAAAATGAGCTGATCAGATTTTGGCCACTTTATGATGTCATAACGATGTTTTGTCTTGTGTAACCATTAGCCAATCAGCAACCAAGGTAACCCCCCCCCCCCCCCCCCTTATCACCTGAATCTCCCTCTAGAGCTCCATTGAGTTCTTTGTAATCAAATGTCTCTCAGAGGGGCGTGGGGAGGGGCTCCTTATTTTCATCTAAAGTAACAGACAGAGAATCAGCACTTTGGAAACAGGGCTGAAACAGAGGGGATTATGGGTAATGCTGCAATGATCTGTTTGGTGTTTGGAGCCAAACACTTCAGAGACATGTTTTGTATATATCTGAGACCTGTAATATATTGATGAAAAACAGTATAATAGGGGACCTTTAATGTCTGTCAGTGTTACGGATTAATTTATTTGCCCTGTGCTTTGAATGATCACGGCAACTCAAACCCAAATAAAGAATACCAGAAGGAGGGAAAGCTTAAACGCCTGCTTCTTCTTGTTTGGGAGTGAGTTATTATGCCCCGAGCAAAGGGGTTAACTATCTTGGGACTAAAGAGGGAGCAGAGCCAGAAGGCAAAGCTCTCCAATCTGTCCGTCATCTATGGTTTTGGACCCCAAGTGAAGGAGTTCAAGTATCTCGGGGTCTTGTTCTCGAGTGAGGGAACAATGGAGCGTGAGATGGACCGGAGAATCGTAGCAGCGGGAGCGGTACTGCAGTCGCTTTACCGCACCGTTGTGACGAAAAGGGAGCTGAGCCAGAAGGCAAAGCTCTCTGTCTACTGGGCCATTTTCGTTCCTACCCTCACCTATGGTCATGAAGGATGGGTCATGACCCAAAGAACGAGATCGCGGATACAAGCGGCCGAGATGGGTTTTCTCCACAGGGTGGCTGGTGTCTCCCTTAGGGATAAGGTGAGAAGTTCGGTAATCCGGGAGGGACTCGGAGTTGAGCCGCTCCTCCTTTGCGTCGAAAGGAGCCAGTTGAGGTGGTTCGGGCACCTAGTTAGGATGCCACCTGGGCGCCTCCCTAGAGAGGTGTTCCAGGCACGTCCAGCTGGGAAGAGACCAAGGGGTAGACCTAGGACCAGGTGGAGGGATTATATCTCTTCGCTGGCCTGGGAGCGCCTTGGGATCCCCCAGTCAGAGCTGGTTGATGTCGCCAGGGAAAAGAAAGTTTGGGGCTCTCTGCTGGAACTGCTACCTCCGCGACCCGACCACGGATAAGCGGGAGAAGATGGATGGATGGATGGATCTATGGTTTTGGGAAATTAATCAAATAATGAGATTGCGGACACAAGCAACACAAATGAATTTCTGTCAGAAATGGTGGAGACCAAAACAGAGCTACAGGAAGAGTAATGTTTGGACCTAAATTCGGCCAGATCTACAACTGCGAGTTAATTGTAATGCTGCTCCATGTCAGCTAGATTTTGCAATAGTTTACAGTTTAATACCAGGTTCACCACAACAACTTTGATGTGTGTCAATGATGTGCTAACATCTAGGTTGTCATAGCAGATTCAAGTGAAAGTCGAAACACTTCAATATTGAATATCATGTTAGTTAAAGGTAACAATCCTGCCAAATGCACTTATCTATCCAAAGTAAAAGGTACTTATGCATTATGGGCCTCTCAGCGTTACATAATAACCAGCCTCACCGCTGATAGTGTTCTCTGTGTGTGTATCATCATGGCAAAATGTGTTCCTGGAGACACTTACTGCAGCTGGAGATACCACAGAGGAAGTATAGAATAATCTACCTGGTGTTTATACCTCTGTCTATCTGGATGTGTACAGATTTTGTCAACACAGTAGCGTTAGAAAACATTGCAGATGGTTAGATGAGCTCAAACATAAAACATTTTTTGTCATGAATTGATCAATTGGGGCTTTGTGGTGGTGTGCATATTTAGATCAACATGAAGGCTGAGTTTAAAGATAGGTGTGGCCCAGGCAACACAGCCACAAGTGTCTTGTCCATGAAGTGGTATAATAAGCCATTGTCCTGGCCTAATTTGACTTTGCAGCTGGTGGGATTTACTATATTTTATACTTTACACATACACAAAAGTGGAAAGTATAATGTAGTGCATGAGCAGATGTATTAAGGTGCTTTTCATTGCTGAATTTGTAACAGTAGTAGTAGCACTACATTACAAATGGCTTGGTTCTACACATTGGATTCTTGCACTAATGTACATTTCCCAAAGATATTGAAGTGACTGTTATTTTGTATTGATTGTTGTGCTTTTATTGAAGTCTTAATGTGTCTGTTGATTGTGTATATATAGGTATATACATATTTTGATACATATTTTCATATATATTTGTATTTGTTGTATTCGGGATTGTGGGAAACAGTATTTCGATCTCTCTGTCTGTGCACACAAACTGGAAGATTGACAAAAAACGTTGACTTGTAATGAACGTGTGTGTTTCTCCGTACCTTGTACCACTCCTGCAGCTCGTGGTCGGAGAACTCGGTGTTCTCCCGGAGGTCCTGCAGCATCTCGGGCCGCAGCTTGCTGTTTTGTTTACCCATGGCAACGGGACTGGACTCTTTGTTTTCTTAACAACAACTAGCCAGGCTGCTCTTCCCACCTGTCAATCAGAGAGAAAGAAACAGGTCAGCAACAATTACCCAGAGAGGAGGAGGACCTGACAAATAAAATGCTGTCTGTCAGCAAACAGCGACATGTCACTGAAAATAAGAGTACATACTATTAAAGTAGGATTTGTTTGAGCAAGATTAGAAATATGTGACAGTTGAAGGTAGAAAAATCACCCTAAAACCAAGATTTGTTAAATGACTAGATAGCTGAAATACACAGAATTAGGTTTTTACAAATTGACTCACAAAGCAAACACTGGAAGATGCCAGAGGCTGTTTCCTGCAACATGCTGACACATTGGTAAAATGACTGTGCATGACTTGCTTTAATGAAATCAAAGTGAGCCTTGTCACGGTATTGTGTCCCATCCCTTAGACACGCCATGTTATGCAACGCTACAAGTCTTTAAATGATGCATTACATTTGCAAAACAGTAAATAATCCCAAACACACCCTGTGACGTCAAGCGTTAGCCCACTGATCAAAGTTACAGGTTTATCTGGACAGCTGTGTGTTTGTGTGTGTGTGTGTGTGTGTGTGTGTGTGTGTGTGTGTGTGTGTGTGTGCCCAGATCTCCTAATCTTCATCTCAGCTCTGAGCTCCCTGCCTGGCAGAAAACGATTTCAGAGATGCTACTACGTCATGCCATCGTCAATATACACGTATTCCCTTAACATTCCAGCTTTGAGTACAATGTAATTAAGGTTCATCGATTACATGTGTTGTTCATACGGTGGTTAAGGGAGCAAATTGAAATGATTCCTTAATGTATAGTGTACCTAACATCAATTAATGTGTTACTTAGTGAAAGAGAAAAAGCAGGCTTAGATTTCAGAACTCGTTGTCCAGTTATAAGTGTTTTTTTACACCTTAAATTCCTTTACAAATTCACTGTTAAACATTAAGGTGTTTGTATACTGTGGCAGATCTGATAAAACACCTCAATATATGAATACCAATGAATGAATGACTGAATGGAAAAACAAAGGTCCTTTTGAAGTATTCTATTTAGATCATGTTGTTTATTACATCATAAGGGAATTGTACCCCTTAAAAAACAATACTGTGGCGACAGATGGCAGTTACAGGATAATGACTAATTTAACTAAATGAGAAACATAACAGAAATGTGTATGTGTCAGAACTACATTTCTGTTCAAACTTAATACACCAAAGAATGCCATTACCTCTAGACTATTAGCTAACATGATGTGGCCTGAGCTCCTTAAACATTGTATAGAGCAGCGCTTCTCAAACCTTTTTCAGTAATGTACCCCCTTTGAAACATTTTCTCAGCCAAGTACCCCCTGACCGACCCCGGACATTTTTGACAGAAAAAGCCTATATAAATAATTGTGTAAAAGTGTGATTTATTAACTCCTTAATGCATGCATTACAACAACGTTTTTCAATTGAATTATTATATGTTTAACAAACCAATGAACAAAATGATATATTATTAAAAACTATAAATACAACACACAAATGTAACATGTTTATACAGTATGAGGACCCCCTTAGTGGTTCTAGGAATATGTTATCTAAAATTGTGTTTTCTATTTAACTTATTGTACTAAGATTATTTTTGTAATCATGCGTGGTATTTTTTTAATTCACCTTTTTATTTTGTTTACCTCATGTACCCCCTGCAGTACCCCAACGTACCCATAGGGGTCCGCGTACCCCCATTTGAGAATCACTGACTATTAGCTAACATTATGTGGCCTGAGCTCCTTATTCGAGGTGTTTATAGCTGGACACTGTTTGTAAAATGTCTTGAGTCTTTATTGGAAAACATTTCAGAACTTCATGGAAACAATGAAGGTGCTCTGTGTGTTTTCAGGGGGGATAATACGTGGTGTTTTAGAGGATTAAACGTGTGCTTGTTAGCTTTGCTTCACTGCGCCGGACAGCTAATTAGCCGATGGTCTGCCATCAAAGAGGTTTATTCGGTGTTGTGTGAAGAAGTTTAATTGTGTGTTTATATTGCAGTATCACTGGGGATTTACTGTAACTCCTCATATGAGACTCGACCAACCTCCCCGACCTCCAGCGTCTCCAGTCTCTCGAGGTAATTACACCAACAAGCACAGGCCTGTTTGTTTTAATAAGAATTTGAGAAAGTCAAACAGTTGGTGTGAGGCATATGAGACCCTGCTGAGAACTTCAGATAATTAGCAAACATGGCCCATCGTTTGTTTACTCGATAAGCAAAATTAAACTCATATTAGTTCCCTCGTTCTGAAGGCGTTTGACTAAATGCTTGAACGCTGACATGTATGCTTTGTCTTAAATTGTGAATAATAGTAATGGGCGGGTGTTGTGTCCGGTCAAATGTGTTATGTTTATGTATTTTGTCTGTCATTTCCTGTTTTATTTTGTATTTACCTCTTGTCTTTCATTTCAGGCCCTATTTCTTCCTCCCCCATTAGCTGCACCTCACTTCGGTTTAATGGATTCCTTGCGTTCCTCACTTGCGTTGTTTCCCTGCGACTAGTCCCTGCCACTAGGGAAGGAGAGACGCAAGGAAACCACGAGAAGCAGGGAAATGAGTTTTAAGAGCAATGGGACGTCGTTTCCTCCGGAGCGCCACGTGAAGCGACGTCCGTTTGTGATGACGCCGCACAGCTGATCGTCTGACAACAGCCAGATCAGTGCATGCGCTGCATCGTCCAATCAGTAAGCGATACACAGTAAGGGGGCGGGGCGAGTGGCTGAGGATTTCATTGAAGGATGGTCTGGTGATTCCTCGGTTATCGCTCCTCCATTATCGCTCCTCGATCCTCGGTCCTCCGGCAGAAATAAGAGCCATGGGACGCTATTCAAAATGGCGCAGGCAAATCAACTTCCGGTGAGACCGAGGACCGACGACCGAGGAAATGAAAATAATCGACCTGAGACGCAGCCTGTGTGTTTTTCCCGCCATCATCAGCGTCTGCCCGGCCTCTGATTGTTTCCACCTGTTCCCACTCACCTCATGTTTAAATAGTCCTGTCTCTCCCCTTTGTTTCCTCGAATGGTCGTGCCAAGCCTCAGCTCAGAAAGGATTGCTTTCTCTCTTGTCAGGTTTTGTTATGTTTGTTTATTTTGTTAGGCTGAAGTTTTTATTAAGTCCTCTTTTTGTCACGCTAGTTGTTTCCTCCTTGTGAGCGCCTTTTGTTATTTCCACCACCTACTCTGTTAAGAGGGATTACCTGCACTGTATATTCAAGACCTTGTCTCTGGGTTCATCAGGTTGAGTCGAGGTCCTGACAGCGGGTTTATTTTCAAGGGAATCTAATAGATATAATCAGGAAATGGACAGACAAACGGAGTAAAAGAGAAATGGAAACAACTTTAATGTTTACAAATAGCTCTCTCAGGGAAAAGCAGAGAGAAGCACAGGGTCAGGATGCATAGGTAACTGGAATTTATGAAAGTAAATGATCATAACTGCATAAAATCCAATTATTTTACCCTATGGCTGCCTTGATTGGTTAGGTAGTTTGTGTTATTGTGTGACTTTAATTCAGATTTACCATTGAAGTGAGGTCAGAGATAGATATAAAAGCTTCGGTTCCTTTCCAAAAAGGCCTGTTTCATGTCAAGGTAAGGCGTAGATAGTAAAAATGTACGATGGAGTACAATTAACCTGAAATTGTGAAACTGGGGATGTTCGGAACGCCATTTACTCTTCTTTATACACCGACTATGGATGTATAAAGCACAACCACATTTAAACAAAATGTGACAGACTTGATACGCCACCAAGTACAGCTCAGTCAGTCTTTACCTCCAAACACGATCTAAGGACAAAAGCAAACCAATAGCTTTTCCTCGAGGAGTTATTGAGTGGTGTTTGCAGTGCTCAAAGCTATCTGAAACAACTATGTCTCGCTATAAAACATTAGTTTGTGTGTTTCAGTTGAGCAGGCAAGGCAGAGAACGGAGCAAATGCACCGCTGTGTTTGGAAAACACACACCTGTCTTACAGGCAGTGACGCACACAGTTTTTAGTACCTGTGGAGATACATTTAGCTGCCCACACTGTCAAATAGGCAAACACAGACAACTGAAGCGGTCTGTAGCTCTTTGTGTGTCTGGACGTGTGGGAGATGAATAAGAAGAAAGGGCTTTAATGAGAGGATGAGATTTAATTGGATAGATAAAGATTCATTAATTAAAGCAGCAAGTGCCACAAATGACACACAGAGCAAACTATCCCCCTAATTGGCTTGTAGCAAAAGTTAATAAGGAAATTGAATACAAAGAAAGAAAACAGAAAGTACAATGAAGTTTAAAAGTACATGAAGTGTGTCCTCATCAATGTATGTATGGTCAAATGGGTTTATGACAACAATGGTCTGGATAACTGAGCATTGATGAAAACCATGATATGGTTAAAAACCCCGGAAACTGTCGTTGGAACAATTTTTCCAAACTGCAATTTAATGAACTCAATATTTCAGAAACAGTTCCTTAGAGAGTATAACTTTGCAGTTAAAAAAGTTCCCAGAACGGTCTGTAAGAAAACAATTGCTCAGTTATGTGATTTATTTGTAATTATGACATTTTACTTTTCCTATTGGCCATGCAATTAATCCTGAAAGGAGCCTGAAATCACACTGAAGGAATGCAGACTGCCATCAAGGCCAATGGTGGATCCAAAAGCCCCTCCGATGGTCCTATTCCCCAAGTTTAAAAGTCTTAACTTCATTAAAGTCAAAATGCAGAATCAACATGGACGCCTCAAAGAAGATGCGTTGTGTTTTACCAGCAGCTCAAGTTGCTATTCCGACTTCAAGGGGCATCATGGGAATTTCCAGGCAAAAAAATTCTCGACTATCCCGACATAACATGAATAAACTAGAGAGGCCCGATGGCACAAAGGCCGTTTCTCAATCTCGAGGATTCTGGCTTCCAAGCCAATATTTCAAGGATGCTGCGTCATCGAGTGCCGCCGAAGGACTGTTCCAATCTCCAGCATACTTGGAATTCCACCGAGGCCGCGTCCTTGGTTTGGGGGAAATTTCGAGGCTGCACATGGGAAGACTTTGCGTCCTTAAAATCCCCACAATGCTTTGCACACGGACCAATTTCAAAAACCCTTGCGGAGAATCGCTGAACCGACGCAGCACACATTTAAATGTAAGTATGTAGTGGCGTAGAACATGTGTTGGTAAATATGTTACTTTGTTACATTTGTTATCACCATAAATGTGTTCCGTGAAAGTAAAGCAAGTTCATAATTAGATAGACATCGTGAGGTTTTTATTTTCGGTACAGTTTATGTTGAAACCGTTAGAGTGGCACACTTGTTTCATTCTTCTTCGTTTTCCGAAGCTGTGGTTTGGAAGCATACTTGCTTCGTTTCTGAAGGAAGTGACTTGGAAGTACGCGACTACCAAGCCAGCATCCTCGCGATTGAGAAATGGCCAAAGAGTACCAGAGATATTGAAATTGTGTCTCAACCTAACAATCCAAATTTCCTTTTGTGGTTCCACCAAGTTTCATGAAAACCTGGCAGATACCTTTTCTGCTGATAACTTGACAGACGAATGCATAACCTCTTGCTAGCAAATATTTTGAAATTACTTTGATACCAAATTCAACAGAGTTGGGAATAACCTTGGGAAAAAAAGCTCTTAGATTGTTACAGAAACTAACCATGCCATTTTAGTGTTGACTTAGCCTCTATTGGACCAAGGAGGCGTGTGGTGCAGTGGGTTGTGCGTTGGTGTTCGGATCAGGGGGTCACAGGTTCAAACCCCATTGCAGTCAGCATGTCGTTGTGTCCCTGAGACACTTTACCCCAAATTAATGCAGTGGGGATTGCCCACAGTATTGAGTACTTTTGATAAAAGCGTCTAACAAGTAACATGTAATGCAACAACACGGCTGCTCGAGAAGGGGTTAAATCACACGACAGTCCTCTACAGATTTGGACAAAGCCCTGGAGAACCACATCTCAGAAAGCGACAGAGTGTAACTCACAGGAAGGCTGTCAATGCTTTCTACTAGCTATTGCAACACTTTGACCTTTTCACCGTGGTGTTTTTCTTTCTTTCATTAACCCAGCTTTGACTGCTGACATCTATCGTTCATCCCTCCATCTTCAGACACTAATCACTCATCTATCTCTCCAGTCCAAGAGCCCGGTGCTCGTGAAGCCTAGCGCACCACGAGAGGATTTTCAATTCTTAACTGACTTTAAAACAAGAGAGACCACAGGCATAACAACAGATTTTAGCGATTATTAATACTTTAATTGTAAGATTGAACCCTGTGATTCAGTCGGGACTCAGGACCACACATTACACACTACAGGAAAGGGGGGAAAAGCCAAATAGGGCCTCTTTAAGAAGGAACAATACGGATAATCTTTGAAGCCCAGAAAATGAAAACGATATAAGGAAATAAACTCACATTGTGAACTGGATCAAACTATTTTGTATACCATGAAGAAAAAACTATATATTTAAGATTTTGTTTTCACCCCGATGGATTTTTCGATACGCTACTATAAAAGTCTCAGTGCGTTAAACTTTCTGAAAGATCACAGAGGTTTAAATTTCAATAACAATACTTGTAATGCCAATATGTGAGGGCACAGATGAGGCGATGAATCTGCATGGTAAACCTTTAGAATAAAACCTTTGAGGGATGCTTCATTTCAGCTGCCAGTGGCTGATATTTCGTGCCAACATTATAATTGGATTTCTTTTATAAGGCCACTTTTATTGCCCTTAAAGCCCTCAGAAGCACCTTATGGCACATCAGCGTGCACTAAAAGTAATTTAATTCTTTGCGTTGGGGTTAGATGCTCCTTGAGGAGGATTGGAGCAGGTTTCACTGCAGACTGTTGAGAGAAGTCCTCCCACAGCAGGCTGGGATGATTTCTGTGGGCGGACAATGTGAAATAAGACATATTAAAAGCATATTGACTAGCTGTGGTTTGGGAGGCTCATCACCCGAGGTAGAGATGACTCTGGTGAGACTCCCTGGCCGATACCAGGTTTTTAATAAAAAGTCTTGTTACAATACGTCAGCCCAAGTGTAGCTGCAGTACATTGAAAGAGAAAGACTACATAGGGCCTCTTTAAGAAGGAACAATGACAATGTTTGAAGCCCGGAAAATGAAAACGATTTGAAACCAACAGAATCTGAATCTGTTTCCCTGGTTGAAAAGAAACAAGTAATTAAACAAATGTATTTTCTGGTTGAGTAATGTCATAATAAAATCCTACTTTTTAATTCAGTTACAATTAATTAATTATTTAGCACTTTTTCATGAAACTTGTTTCAATACTGCCTTTATTGGAAATGACATATAACCTTTGAGTATGACGTGAGAAACATACAAAATCTATATTTTTAAGATTTTGTCTTGTTACAATAAGTCAGGCCAAGTTGAACCCTTAGATGCATAAGATGTATGTTTTGACCCGGTGAGGTGGTTTACTTGAAGTATCTTTGTAATTACATTTTTTTATCATTTCATATTCCAGCTATTCTTCAAAAAACATGTTTTGGATATCATGCCATTCACATTTTAAATTTACATTTTAAGAAAATGTAGTTTTTGTATTTCTACCCCAAGCTTCCATAAGTGGGTCAAAAATGAACCGCATGCATTTCTATGGGATCCTATGGGAACCTTTGATTATTATCACCTGTTGCTGTCAGGAATACATTCACTGTAGGACACACAGACGACATCACCAGTGACACCTCTCAGGAAGATTATTTTACACAGCAAGATCTGAAACCTGTCAGTATAATAATAATAATAATAATAATAATAATACATTATATTTGTTTAGGGCTTTTCAAGGACTCAAAATCGCTTTACAATCTAAGGGAAGGTTAGGGTGGGGGGGGTATAGGACTATCAAACTTGATCAACCGGCATGGATTGATGGGGGGTGGGCTATGAGTAGACAAGAGGAGAAGAGATGAGTTTTGAAAAGGGACTGGGATACTGTGAGGGTCTCAGAATAGCGGAGATCTTTGGGACAATATGTTCAAAACGGTTTTTTTCAAAATGTAAAAAAAATGTCTGCAATTCTAAATAGTGAAAAATTAAATATAAAATATTTCTAGTGTGAACCAAAATATAATACTAAATATTATACAAGTGATTTTTCTTAAACAAAATGACAAAAATGGCATAAAAACACATATTATTCTAATACGGGTCATTTTTGACCCACTTATGGAAGAGTGCAGGGTCCAGTCACTCGGGCATCGAAGGGTTAACTCAATACATTGAAAAGGAAAGACAGCAGACTCAGATTGGAAGAAGATGGAATGGAGGCATTAGAGATAAGTCTAAAGTCCAATTTAACATTTTAGAGAGCCAGTCCTTTTCTCCGCTGTCTAATGTTGCTTATAAGTCAGGAAAATGCTGCCTTCTTATTGCCTGCCAACAGCTCAGTCATTAGGGAGGAAGAGGGATGGAGAGGAGGGGGAGAGGATAGAAAGCCAGACAGAAGGGAAGATAGGGAGGGGTTGAAGTATGCAGCACTAGAATACAGCAAACAAAGCCACATGAACAAAAATCATTGGATCAAAGAAAATGACAAGCGCCATTGATTTCTCTTCTTCACTTGAGTTGTTTTCAGCCTCCCGCTGCGTCTTCTCACAGCAATCTGAAAGACCACCTGAGACGCCGGCTGCGTATACCTTTCAACCATATTTCTTTCCTCTGTGTTTCTTCCCCTCTCCAGCTCCTCGTGCCTTTTATTTCCTGTCATTTCTGCCAAGCAATTCGCATTTTCTCCTCCTTGAACTTCCATCTTGTTAACCTGTGGCTTCTCTCTGTCACACACACAGCCCTCTATTATCTAACCGCTTTCAGACATATTGTTTTCAGTCTTATGAGGATGACTTGTGTTCAGATGTTGGGTGTAGGTATTGAACCAAATAGTGTTTCAAATGTGTTCTCTGTCGGCGAATTTAAGGTCTAACAGGAAGCTCTGACATTGTTAATTTAGGAGTTTCTTATAAAGTGGTGAGGTGAGGACGTATTTTTGTCCCAAGACTAAGAGCAATGGGATTTTTCCAATGCATTTTGAAATATTGCGGTAAAAGGCATCTGTGGAAAACACACATGTATGATACTTACACGTTTGGTTAAAGCGTAAATACCAGAAGTAAGTAGCTAACGACTTTACGTCACTACCGCTAAGCTAATATTGCGCATCAGGACATGTAGTAGTTTAAAGGTCCCCTATTATACTGTTTTTCATTAATATATTACAGGTCTCAGATATACACAAAACATGTGTCTGAAGTGTTTGGCTCCAAACACCAAACAGATCCTTGCAGCATTACCCATAATCCCCTCTGTTTCAGCCCTGTTTCCAAAGTGCTGATTCTCTGTCTGTTACTTCAGATGAAAATAAGGAGCCCCTCCCCACGCCCCTCTGAGAGAGATTTGGTTACAAAGAACTCAAAGGTGCTCGAGGAGGAGATTCAGGTGATAAGGGGGGGGGGGTTACCTTGGTTGCTGATTGGCTAACGGTTACACAAGACAAAGAAACGTTATGACATCATAAAGTGGCCAAAATCTGATCAGCTCATTTTCAGACAGGTTTTTATAGAAATGGATCAAAAAGAGAGAGAATCTTTGTTCCTGAAACTTTCAGAGTCTCTTTCCACAGAGGGGACACATGTTGATGAAGAAGAGACGTGAAGAAGAGGGGACACATGTTGATGAAGAAGAGACGTGAAGAAGAGGGGACACATGTTGATGTAGAAGAGACATGAAGAAGAGGGGACACATGTTGATGTAGAAGAGACATGAAGAAGAGGGGACACATGTTGATGTAGAAGAGACATGAAGAAGAGGGGACACATGTTGATGAAGAAGAGACGTGAAGAAGAGGGGACACATGTTGATGTAGAAGAGACATGAAGAAGAGGGGACACATGTTGATGTAGAAGAGACATGAAGAAGAGGGGACACATGTTGATGTAGAAGAGACATGAAGAAGAGGGGACACATGTTGATGTAGAAGAGACATGAAGAAGAGGGGACACATGTTGATGTAGAAGAAACATGAAGAAGAGGGGACACATGTTGATGTAGAAGAGACATGAAGAAGAGGGGACACATGTTGATGTAGAAGAGACATGAAGAAGAGGGGACACATGTTGATGTAGAAGAGACATGAAGAAGAGGGGACACATGTTGATGTAGAAGAGACATGAAGAAGAGGGGACACATGTTGATGTAGAAGAGACATGAAGAAGAGGGGACACATGTTGATGTAGAAGAGACATGAAGAAGAGGGGACACATGTCGATGTAGAAGAGACATGAAGAAGAGGGGACACATGTTGATGTAGAAGAGACATGAAGAAGAGGGGACACATGTTGATGTAGAAGAGACATGAAGAAGAGGGGACACATGTTGATGGAGAAGAGACATGAAGAAGAGGGGACACATGTTGATGTAGAAGAGACATGAAGAAGAGGGGACACATGTTGATGGAGAAGAGACATGAAGAAGAGGGGACACATGTTGATGTAGAAGAGACATGAAGAAGAGGGGACACATGTTGATGTAGAAGAGAAGTGAAGAAGAGGGGACACATGTCGATGTAGAAGAGACATGAAGAAGAGGGGACACATGTTGATGTAGAAGAGACATGAAGAAGAGGGGACACATGTTGATGTAGAAGAGACATGAAGAAGAGGGGACACATGTCGATGTAGAAGAGACATGAAGAAGAGGGGACACATGTTGATGTAGAAGAGACATGAAGAAGAGGGGACACATGTTGATGTAGAAGAGACATGAACAAGTGGATTTTATATCGTAAAACAAAACCTGGACATCTTATAAGTTTGTTTCAACCATAGACCGTATTCAAGAGGAGGGAAGCAGGAAGGATTTAATGCTTACTAATTCTTGGGTTTAGATCTTATTCCTGCGTCACATTTTTGTCATTGCTCTCCAGTTATTCCATCTTCACTCAACCCTCGCCATCCAACTACCAGCTTTCAATAAATCCGATTAAGGCTCACCTAAAATATTTTCATTATCAGTTCATCGTCAGATAACGTTCTCCAGTTCTCAATGTTTCGTTTCAGATATAAAATAGTTGGCAGAACCAAGAAAAACGTCACAAGTTCCTCGAGCCCAAAGACACATTATCAAATGTGTCTAAGATGTAAAGATATTCACATCAGAGAGGTCTATGAAAAACAGCAAATATTCTCATCATAACAGAACATTTTATACATTATTTCTCAAACCTCATTACCAAAAGTGCTTTCTCTCCATGTCCCCGTCCATCCAAAACCTTTTCTTCTGCTAAAACTCTGACCTATAGCTTCATTACATCAAGACTCAGTCGCCGCGATAGCATATTATGGTACTTTCGCCGAAGGGCAAGTAGGCTCATGAATGCAAATGTTTTTGGCAGCATTCAGTAAGGCACCGGCGTACAGGTTTATCAGTTCATTTGCATTTGTTAGCTTCTCATTGCTTTGGGCATGGGTTGTGTTAACATGACAAGTCCAATATGACCTTTGATTGTAGCTCTGTTAAAACCAAACCAGTACATTTGAGGGCCATACAATTAAAATAAATAAGCTGTGAACGACTCTTAAATCCCTTGGAAAGCTGAGGTGAACTGTCGGTTTCTCACTATGAGCTGCTTTAACATAACTAACGCCATGTGATCCAGTGTTAATACAAAAGCATTGATAATTTACTATTTCATTGACCTAAAACTGCCTAAAAGTGTTCTTTAAATATACATATAGATCAGAATGTGGCCTTTAAAGACTCATTCTTCCATCAATCCTGTTCCTTTTGTCTTCTCGCTCCATATTGTGCCACTGCTGGTAAAGTCTGCTGATCAATACCGATCAATTAATCAAGTCTTCATGACGTGTTCTCCTTCGTCAGAGCCAGCAAGAAACAAAGAATAGAGAGGTGGGAGAACAGAGGGACGATTGATGGAGGTATTGAAGGAAAAAATACATTAATGGAGTGGTTAAAAATAAGAATGAGGGCTGGTCCTCGGTGTGGAGCTCCACAGGTTTCAGATTATGTACAAATCCTGATTATAACATGAAGAAGGAGCACACGTGTATACACACACACACACACACACACACACACACACACCCTATAGTTCTCTGTAATATACAGCTGCTATGGATTTAGCGAGGGAAGACAGTAAAGAGAGGATATGAGAAAGTAATAAAGGTCACATACGAGCAGAAGGAAAGGCTTAAAAAGTGGTATTGACTGCAGGGAGAGGAAGAGAGACAGAAAGATAGAGGATATCTCTCTCTGATTGAACCCATGGTAAAATATACATATTTATGGAAGAAAATCATACTACAGGGAATATCAGAGTACAATTCAGAAGACTACGAAAGGATTTTACTATTTCATATTTGCCTGAATATGCATTTTATGATTAACATTTTGAATATCCGTTATAGTTCACAATGGAGGGAAATGCTCATCAAGTTATTCTCATGGACGTACAAACATGGACGTTATTGAACATACCGATTATTTCCATTAGCGATTAAATGGAAGATATTTTTTGTGTCCCTCTTTTTTAGTCCACCAGAATCCAAAGACATTCAGTGTATGTATCATGTAAAGAAAAATCACATTGAGCACCTGGAAGCAGCAGATTTTAGCCAATTTTCACGCCAAACCAGAATAAGTGACTATTGGAGTGAAAATCCGGATTGGGAAATGGCAATTGTCTTAACAATAATGTAAAAGATTGTATTCGTATTCAACTTAATTTGCAACTTTTTATATGTAAGCTTTTATGATAAATAAATAGAAATACACTTGTCTTGTCATCATTAGTTACAAAAAGGGGCCACAACAAAGCTGAGAATCCCAATCCCACCACCTACGCTTGCCAAGATATGTGTCCAAATCAAAATATGATCAGCCGACTACCCAGGGACAGGTCGGAGAATTTAAATGAATGTCTGTATTTATGTATAATTTGCCAAGACTTGGAAGGAAAGGGGTAATGTACTGTATGTATGTGTATGTGAGCATAACGTGTAGATTTGAGTGGACTATAAATTGAGGCGGGGGTGATTTGTATGTACATCTCCATGTATGTTATATATTTGTGGAATAAATAAAAAGTTATACAAAATATATATGATCAGGAGTTTGTGGTAGAATATCTTTTGGATTCAAGCAGGGCTGGGACAGAAAATCGGCCCTGGCATTTTGGCCCAGACCGGTCCACAACAATCAAACAAAAACATATTAGCGGCTCCTGAGGAACATGTTTACTATCAGTGCAAGAAAACTACCAACATGCATATACCAGAACAAAAGTAAAAGGAATATCCAGATGGCCAGTCCAGCCCTGGATTCAAGATAAGAACAGAACCACAACCTGTTGGTTGAAGGTTTTCTCCTTAAAGGGGACCTATCATGCAAAATGCACTTTGTGATGTCTTCTCTACATCAACATGTGTCCCCGGTGTGTCGGGGAACTCACGCAGCGTCAAAAAACAAAACCCTCTCTCTTTTCCTCCGTACCCAAATCTCTAAAAACGGGGAACAACGGAGCTGATCCAGATTTTTGTCCGATATGACGTAATATCTGAAATGTGGACCCACGGCCCAATCAGAAACGTTGCTATCAGAAACAATGCCCGACTGTTTTGGACGTAATATGGTCGGTGTTTACATTAGCATCGCTAACACTCAGAGCTAACCTGTACTGGAGAGCATGTGTGTGAAGAAGCAGGAAGTAAAAAGGAACTCACCTTGTGGTATAACCGGCAAGAGAGAAAGCCTTTGAGCTCCAAATTGTTTCAGAGAGAATCCTTGATGATCCATGATATGGCGTTTCATCACCGCAGCATTTAGTTTAGACAGTAGCTGCCGGGTCCCGCATGAGCTCAGACCCTCCTTTTTATTTAATCAATTTCCTTTTTTTTTTTAAAGCTTTATACCCCAGATCAGCACTTTTGAAACAGGAAGTGAAATAGAGGGATATGAGGCATGGCTAGAATGGATGATCTGTTTGGTATTTTGAGCAAAACACTTCATAGACATGTTTTTTATATATTGTTATATATCTGAGACCTATGCTATTGCCTAAAGATAGCATGATATATTCACTTTAAATAACAGCTGACACTTGGAGTCAACCTTTGCCACCTGCTGGGTGCATTTCCAAAGACAGATGCGACTGCCACTCTTTAGTATCAACATCATGCCGACAGGCCATAAGACTGTTAAACACCTGAACTAAGAACAACCACAACATTCACCAGTTTGAAACTCACAAATGATGTATCACTTGTATATAGACTCTTATGGCACTATTTCTATTCTATTTTGTTGTATTTACTTGCACTATTTTATCTGTTTTATTGTGTTGCTCTGTTGGAGGAGCCTGGGACCTACGATGTTCATCGACGTAACTACACTGTGTACACATGACAATAAAAGCCTTGAATCTTGAACATTGAACATTGACTGTCTGATGGAGCTTTAACAGCTTCTAACTTTTGTCACTGCAGCGCAACACTTCTTTTTGAGGATCTCAGACCTCCATCTGAGAGGAGTCTGACCTCATTTAAAACACATCCATTGGAGGGCAGTGCCGTTCCCATCTAGGTCACCGATACAAGAAATAATGTGCTCCATTTGGAGGTAACAATCGGGTTTACGTGACTGCAACCGTCAAGCAACCTGAGTGCCTCCATGTATCCATTACTTGGCTTCTAAACAAAAACAGATCAATCCTCTGCCATGAAATCTGGAAACTATTTTCAGACCTTTGAGTCATGCAGGTTAACCTCTTCCAACATCTCCATGGAGAATAAGACCATTCGTGATAATGTTTTTTTTCGCACTGGACATCGATCTCATTTTCGAGAAACACTGACAGCTAATTCCTGTTTCTGTTGAATAAGAAGCCATTTATCTTGTTTACTCTCAAGCACACATCGGTTTTCTTCGTCTAACGATGACTTTAACTGCACATTCATTTTCTCGCTGTTTCATTTTTAATCAGAAAGAAAAAAGGATATCGCACAAACATGTCGGGAAAGCATCCACAGAGATTCGCAGGGCCGAGCCGTTTCATATCAGCAAAGAAACACAGAAGAATATTTCATTTATATAATATTTATGTTTTTCAAGACTTGTGGAGAGGCTCCTTGCCGCATCTCCTTATGAAATATTTACACTGGGAGGCTCATCTTCACAGCGGGTAAAAAATACAAAATTCACCATGTAGCTTCACTGTTTCCTGTTTACATGAAGGAGACATTATTGCATTGGTCATTTGCAGAGTACACTGTGAACTCTGATGAATGTCTCCCATTGAGTGAAAAGCAAAAACAATATGCAATCACGATGTGCTGTTCAGGCAATTACGATGTGGCATCCAGAAATCACGACACAAAACACAGTCAATGCAATCCTTTAAAGGCACTCTGCTTTGTTTACAACAGCAATTTCCCACTTGAAGATGAATAAAGTGCACGTCGGTAATAGAGCAAGGTGACAATCACAAAGAGAAACGCGTGGGCAGCCGCAGCAGCTTCCGTTGTGTTGTTTATTTTGGTTAATGACTAAGGAAACACTTGAGGCCGTAAATCAAGCATTTAGTTCCAGAGCTGTGAGCACTTGTCACTGTTTCTCAAAGCCTGTTTTTCAGCAGCATATGGTTCAGGTCAGCGATGCATCTGTCCCGCATTCACAGCAGGAGGGAGTCGGATCTGAGTTTCCGAATAAAGCGCCACCATGTGTTTGTGTGGGAAGGTCCAGGTTAGAGGAGACGGCGAGTCGAGTGTCTGCACAGTTGGCGAATCAAAGCGAGTCGAGCTCTCACTTTTGTTACTTACACAATATGTTGTTCTGAGAGAGCACATGGGTGGACAATGTATTAAAGGTCTCCTATCATACAAAATGTCCTTTATGTGGGGGAAACTTCTGTAGCAATGGAGAGTCAGGACTCAGAGAGGCACGAGGAGAGCTGGAGCTTTGATGGCAAACACTGGTTGTCGTGGCTTCCTCCCTTGTCTTTCCATCAAGCCACTAGACGCCTTAAACCAGGGGTGGGGAACCTTTTTCCTTTCAAGGGCCATTTCAATTTTTTCAACATCCTCCGAGGGCCGCACAAATGATTGACCTCTGCTTAAAAATCACAGCCCATTTAATTTGGCCTTTCTTTCATGTTGTGCAAAGAAAAAGCAACCTCTTAATCCAGATATCTCACCATGACTCGCGCAAGCATGCACGTGCACGGTGTGGCATGACCACCAAACAGAAAGATATGGACACAAGATGTGTGCAAATGTATTTAGTATCCTATCCATGGAATTATTTAAGTGGGGGGGGACCTAACCTCCTCTAGGGGGGTCCAGGGGGGCATGCTCCCCCGGGAAGATTTGTTTTTAAATATTGAAGTTAAAAGCATCAATCTGGTGCACTTTGAGAGCAACATGAGGAGATCTATGGATACATCTCTCAACACCCATTTGAAACAGAACTGGAAGCAGATTTACTTTTTCTTTATGGATATTTTACAAATGACTCCCCTTTTAAACTGTATTCTTCTTTATTAATAACAACTTTTTTTTACTGTCATATAGTATTTTATACCTGTTTACTTTATTCTCTTCTTTTTTGATAACTATAATGATCATATAAAGATGTGCCTTTACCTCACTGGTTGTGGAAAAAGCTTCTTATATTCATTAGCATAGCTAGCTAACCAGATGCTAATAACAACAAAGTTATGATCAGGATGACAGATGAACAGATCGCCACTGGGCTTTCAACTAAAGACACAGACACGCAAAAACTGCAGCATGTGTACGGACCGGTACGGATTTATGGGTACTGCCATTTTCTGAAGTCCCGGAGCTTCTTTCCTTTAAATTACTCACACGTTGAAGTGTTGCTTGGCCTCCGATTTAGACGATGTTGCGATGTGTTTGCTCAAAATAAAATAACACACTTTTGCACATGCAACAAAGAAAATAGGCCTTTACAATATTCAAAAGAAATAGGCAAAACTCAAATAAAATAACAAACAACTTGGGTATTCTTTCTTGATAATGCTTATAAGTTATAACTTCATAACTTAAAGGGTACTTGTACGATTTGTATGTACGTGTGCGGTACGGTTAAAAACTGTTCCTCGACGGCGTCTCTCAACAGGTTGCCCATCACTGTGGCTTTAGCACAGGCGCCATGGGAAATGTAGTCCTTTATAGTGCGTTGACTACAGACGTCACAATTAGGCGGCCTTTCTTATAAAATCAAAATACTGGCTCTAACACTGACGGTTTATTTGGAGTTACGGCCAGAGAATTCACAAGACAGGTGGTGCGTCACGAGTTGACACAGCGGTTGCCAAACCAATTCTGAAGAACTCTTCTGTAGCTCGAGGTTTTAACTAGTTCGGAGTGTAATAATCAACATTCTTCATCAGTGAGACTAAACAATGATGGACCCTGAATCTAACTAGAGCTCTCGTCCATAGGAAAGAATGTGTGACAGGGAACCTTCGTCCCTGAACAGAAAACTACCTCATGGCGGCTTGTGCTCGGTCACAGACTGGCAACAACAATGCACCCAAGCTGCCCCTCCTTAAGAGAGATAGCAGCAATACCTAAGGCCGTAGACCTATGTCGTGAGAAAGGACAGTGAGAGGAGAAAATTATGAACTGTGTCGAAGGTTGGATACCTAAGCAAATTATTCCCTAACACTTTATACATAAATATGTGTCCCCGGTGTGTCAGGGAACTCACAAAGTGTCAGAAAATAAAACTCTCTCCCCAGAATTCTCAGCAGGCACAAGCTACCCCTCCTCTTTATTTAATTGTTTTCAAGCTAAGGACCCAGATCAGCCATTCTCTAACAGGGCTGAAATAGAGGGATATGAGGGATGTCTAAAATGCATGATCTGTTTGGTATTTTGAGCAAAACACATCATAAGGCACGTTCACACCGCAGTACTTTTCACACTTTCACAGTTCCGATATAGTTCCGAAATGTCGCGTTCACACCAAAAAGAGCCGGAACTAAAATGAGTTCATGAGAACCTTTTTACCCCCTTTTCCATCCCTGCTAGAGAGCAGGTACTTTCGTGGGAGAAAAAGGTTCCTATGTCTGATTGGCTGGGCGGATTGCAAACCACGCCCCGTAAAACTGCCAAAAAGTTTTATGAAACCGCCATTTTATTATCCTTGCATTAGCATTATTAGCATTAGCATTAGCCCAGCGCACAAACGCAGAGAGACTAACTTATGGCAACACAAAAGAAAACATGGGAGCGGTGGAGATGAGGAGGTGTCGGCGTTCTGGCGATTTATCGGAAGGCCCTCAACTCCGGGGACTTCCGGCCGGGGACTTCGGGTGGCAGTATACGCCGTGAAGTGGTTTGCGGCCTGCCAGTAAACCCAAAGCAGAAGAAGAAGAAGAAGTGACGTCAGCGTACTTAGCGAACTTAGTTCATGAGAACTAAAGAGCTTTGTGGGAAAAGTACTGCGGTGTGAAAGCGCCTATATGACATGACATGTTTTGTGTATATTTCTATATATCTGAGACCCATAATATATGCCCAAAAATAGCATGATAGGAGATCTTCAAGTAAAGGACGCGAGGGAAGGGAAAAGAACAAGAAGAAATAAAGATTAGAGAAGACAAGAGGAGCGCTGATGGATTATTGATGCCACTTCTTCTCTTGCTGTTTTGTCTCTGCTCCGTGCAGCGCTGTGACCTTTAGCGAGGGTGTAATTTAAGCAAGGGACCTGAGCATAATAATATATGAGAATCCATAGCGTCTGCCGCGCACTGAGCAAAGAGAAGACAGCAGGCTGGATGCTGACAGGCGGGATCGTGGTCCTTCACCCAGACGGCGTATTATATCAGCCTGGCTCTCATGGGGGAGAGGAGCAGCCACAAGCTCCTCTTCCTCTTGGAGACAGCGTGACCCCAGCAGCTGAGCTCAACGCAGTTCAGAAGCCAGGTTCAAGCTCCACGAGAGCACAATTATATATTTAGGACGTAACTTTAGGACATAACTTTCGTACTGTTTTCTCTTCTGAGAAAATCAAACCGATTGTCAGGAAACTATGACAGATAGAACAACTACGCAGACATCCATGCATTCAATAGCTGACCTTTAAGGGAACCTAGAATGCTTTTTTTTTGTTTCCCTTTCCTGTAGTGTGTTATATACATTTGTGTGCATGTAAATGGTCTGCAGAGTTTCTCTCTTTTTAAAAGGTATGGTACCGAAATGTCTCAGAAATACCAATCAGACAGAGAAGACACCCTTTAGGAATTCAACCTGATCCATGGTTGAAGCCTTTGGTCCCATGCTAACATGCTAAGGGACGGCAGCTATACCGCTATCTCCTATCGGGGTAATCCTGTGGATAAACTAAGGATTATAGGCAGATTATTTGAGCTATTCTAACCAACGATATAGCATTCACAAGCACATCATGTACAGCACATGAAATATAGGGAGACTTATAAATCACTTTGCTGATTTGAACTGGTTCATTGAGTTCAAAGTCACATTCCCTGAGCATATTTGTCATTATTTAACCCTCTCTGATCAAATCGTTCATTTATTTTAGTGTCAACATAAGTGTTTGTTAATTCTGTTCCACTGTCCGTCACTTTGTGTTTTTTATCAGTTAAGTACAAATCAAGGCATATACGAACATTATTTTTGAGGGTACTTGCAGATTGAAACTTTTTGGAGAAGGTCACAGGATCATAATTCCCCCAACCCTACAATAGTTTCTGTTTTCACAAGTAAGCCAATAGAGACATTTGTTGGTTTGAGAAATAAGCACTTAGTCTATTTATTAGACCAAAATAATATACAGAATTCCCATCGATGAGAAACTGGCCCCTAAACCAATCTATAGTCCACAGATTTCCCTCAGGGTCAGTTTCTATTCCTGCTGCTGAGGTGGAGGAGAATCCTGATACACTTCTATCCTTAGCTGCTATCGATCTGCTGACATACAACACCTGTCTTTCCAATCCTTTAGCCTGTCCTTTTTATTTCCCTCCATCCATTCCCCCTTCTGTCCAAAGAACGTCTCGGTTAGAAAAATCGCACTCGTCCTCAGCTTGATCTTCAATCTCAGGATCCATGTATTTGTGATCCTCTCCAGAATGGAAGTAGTCATCACATACAGAGCATCAAGTAGTTCCTGAACAGTGTCCTTCACATGCTGATATCCAAGAGAGGGAGTTACAGTCACAAGATGGAGGAATAGAAAGCAGTATTCAATGTTTACTTCAGATTAGCTCCACGTCAGAAATGAGCATGCTTGATGTCTATCTCCATAGAGGCTGAATCATCATGTTAATCACATAGCTATCATCTGCCTCAAACAGTCCTGATGCTCTTCGAGGTAATCACACATCCTGTCATGTTCACAGCTACAGTTGGGATACCTTTGTTATCATGTTACTCTGATGTTGGAAGAGTTTCAGTATTTTCTCAACAGTCCAATGTCAATTTGTCGTTTTTTGAACAGTCCTTGATCTTTGCTAAATGCTTTGCGCCTCGCTCGCTCCCCTGGTATCGTTGCTCTAGATCTTTTTCCTGATACTCCTGCCAACCCAAACTAGCAAAAGTACCGCTAAAGCCCTGTGGCCTTTTGTCCTTGTTACTAAATGACCTAAACGTTTTTTCCAGCTACGTCTTGATGTGGCTGTGTCCTGGTTTAGTTTCTTTGAAAGGACAGGCGTATCGGACTCTGAGAGCAGTCAATTTCCAACTCTTGTACTTGGAGTTCTAGCGTGAATACCCATGAACTACAATGCATGCGTGGAACAAGTTGATGTAAGTACAAACCTGCATGCATCGGGAGAGAAACTGTTTTGGACAGTGTGCAAAGCTTGCGGTCAGGTTTAGTTGTAGCCCGGTTTGTAAATAATATTGTGAGAGCAAGTTAAATAGGACACTGAATCAAACCGCTCTCCTTTCAACCTCACACATCAACAGTGCCACGTTACCTGGGAGGTGTTTGTCCCACTTGCCATTAAAGGGTTACTGTGCTGTTTATTTTATCTCTAAAAGGGCTCTAAAAAAGGGGACATCCCTTACCGCAGGAGGCCTCCGGAGTGAATGGCTTTCGAAGCACCGGAGCATATTTTAGTTCATGTCCTAGAGAAGCACGTTGCTGCAGCAGCATGAGCCCTATTTACTGCCACGTGCGGGAATCACACACCCTTCTGCAATCACAAAAACACACACAGCAGGGACACACACTTCCCAGGATGAAGATGGTAATTATTCTCATCACTTCCTTTCTTTTTTAGCTCGAGGCAATCACTCTCTGAATCAGGTCAAGGATGGTTCTGAGAAATTATCACTTTAGTTTTGGCAGGATATGGCACTTACTAGCTTAAAACAATTTGGATATATAAAGTGTTGTTCAGGTTCAAGGTTCTTTATTGTCAAACTAACATAGCTACAGAGTAATTATGTCCTTAAATCTTAGGTCACAAGCTTCTCCAGCAATGCAACACAATAATACAGATAAGCAGACAATATTAAAACAATATTAAAGTATATTATATTAAAAGTAATACAAAAAAGTGGAATAGTGCAATACGAGTCTATATACAAGTTATTGGAATGAAATATTAGATAATAGATAAATAATTACTAAGTAGCACATGAATGTTATGAAATAGTTTCAGCAGTTCAGGACTAGCATCAAGGGTTTTTGAGGCCAAACGGAACTGAAAAAAAGATTGGAATTAAGTAAAACATTCGTAAAAGGTTGTACAGAGCGGAAGTAATGCTACAGTGAAAAACAAAAGCTTTGATCCTGTGGAGCTCAGGTGATTCAGGATGTGAGAAGCAGGAGCATCAGTCCCTCCCTCCAGCTGCTTGCTGGCGCACACACACTGACGACAAGGTTAGCAGCCCTCTGGCTTTCATCCTTTGCATTTCCACTTCAATTTCTGGCACCCCAGGTCCGTCCTAAAAACCTTGTTTGGCAGCGGCAGTATGCAGACGGCATGTGGCAATAACACTTTGCCGTAGCATTCAAGCAATTGGGACGTCCTTCAATATGTCACGTGTCGATCAATTTCCAGGTCATGTGTTGGTGGGACATTTGGATGAACCTTCCATATTCACCTTCCTCATCACTTTCCTCTTACCTCTTACAGATTGCACTGAATGACATTTCCTTGCCACCCAGAGAGTAACACCAGCAACACATGCGTCCGTCCACCCTTCACCCCCCCAGTTACTCCTCATCTCACTTCTCACCTCTCCTCCTACACACATCCTTCAAGTTGTGTGACTCATCTTTAACATATTGAATGGAGAAATAGAAATGGCTTCCTTTTCTGGCACCAGTTGTGTTTACAGATCGTGTCGGTGCACATATTGCTTCATCCTCACAGCCTCAGGATTTGCAAATAGGGGCGGTGGTGGCGAAGTCGATAGGGACTTGGCTTGGCAACTGGAAGGTCACCAGTTCAAGTCCCGGCAAGACTAAGTGCTACCGAGGTGTCCCTGAGCAAGGCACCGTTCCCTACACTGCTCCCCGGGCGCCGTTCAAAATGGCAGCACACTGCTCCTAACACAGGATGGGTCAAATGCAGAGAAACAATTTCCCCACGGGGATTAATAAAGTATATTAATTAAATGTTACGTAAAGATATTCCTGCATGTATTTTGCAGCTTTTTGGTCCAGGGTAAATTAAATCCTGTTATCTTTAAATAATGCAATGTTGTCCTGAAAAGATTGGCAAGTCCCCGGGGTGTTGCACTTGCTGATTATGTTGAGTCTGGCTGTAAAATAAGTGGTGTGTGGCTAGAGAGGACATTGGACTCGATTGTACTTACATAAAGAGGATTTATCCCTTTCTGTCAAACACAATCTAACTTCTCTCTATCGCAGGAAGATTTGATATTATGAGGAAATACAATGTCAATATACATATGCCTCCCAAAAGGCCCCTCCTTTCTAATGAGGCTATGTGTAGAACGCTTAAGAAACAAGCTATGTTTCACTGAGGGTGGGAACACAACATGTCCACTGACTGCCTGACCACATTATAGCCTCATATTTCCGGCGCTGTTTGTGAAGGAAAGAGAGAAAGTGTCTAAAAATACCGGCGACCCCTGCCTTTTGGTGAGGAAGAGAAACAGCCGACTCAGCGAGAATCTACCCTTCACAAACTATCATGTCGCACTGATAGAGGCCCACAAGCAGCGTGATGGAGATATCCCACAATGCATCTGCCTTGTACAGTACTGTCCTCGCTGAGGGCTCGGTTGGAAACATCACACATTCGGACAACTCTTTCACACATCAGTCTGCTGATGCCGAGAAAACTCTCACCTCCAGCTGGTGAGCGGCTCCCCAAAGCTTCATCTTTTCTAGTTTAGGATTACAACTGCTGGAATATATATATATATTGGGAGGGATGAAACTCTCTGTAATGGTCACACATGCAGAGCACACAGTAAAATGTGTTCTCTGCTTTTAACCCATCCTAGTACCAGGAGTCTAGTACTAGGAGCAGTGGGCAGCTATTGCACAGCGCCCGGGGAGCAATAGGCGCATTCACACTGCGGTACTTTTCCCACAAAGGTTCATGTGAACTCTTTTATCGCGTTCACACCAAAAAGAGCCGGTACTAAAATTAGTTCATGTGAACCTTTTTACGGCTTTTTGCGGCTCTCTTGTGAGAAAAGAGCTATATTTCTGATTGGCTGGAAGGATTGCAAACCACGCCCCGCAAAACTCCCAAAAAGTTTTGTGAAGCCGCCATTTTATTATCCTCGCATTAGCATTATTAGCATTAGCATTAGCCCAGCGCAGAAACACAGAGAGACTAACTTATGGCAACACAACAGAAACCATGGGAGCGGTGGAGATGAGGAGGTGTCGGCGTTCTGGCGATTTACTCGGAAGGCTTCAGTAGAAGCTGCTGGGAGTCCAAGCAGCTTCTACTGAAGCCAGTCCCTAACTCCGGGGACTTCCGGCCGGGGACTTTGGGCGGCAGTATACGCCGTGAAGTGGTTTGCGGCCGGCCAGTATGCCCAATGCAGAAGAAGAACAAGTGACGTCAGCGGCTTCATTTGCCTAATCCACCCCCATGGAATTTTTCCAGTATGAACGCGATCTGTACTTAGTTCATGCGAACTAAAGAGTTCACATGAACTAAGTTCACATGAACCTTTGTGGGAAAAGTACCGCAGTGTGAATGCGCCTAATGGGAGTGGGGGGGGTGTCCGGTGCCTTGCTCAAGGGCACCACGGCAGGGCAGGAGGTGAACTGGGACCTCTCCAAGTAGAAGTCCACACTCCATTTTTAGGTCTGGTCGGGGACTTGAACCGGCGACCCTACGGCTTCCAGCCCAAGCCCCTACTGACTGCGCCACTGCCGGAAGAGTGACTTACTACACTTGCAGCAGTGATAAGACACCCAGTCGCTACATAATTAACCTGTTCCACTCTCAAATACTAGGGGAGATCCTTTGGAAATAAGAGTGTAAAACAATGCACTTGTATTCATTTCACATGAGGGAGTTCTGAATAATAAAAAAAAGGAATTCTTTAGTATATTATTTCATAAAGGTGAAGCTTAGCTTGCATATTATAATGTCTTCTTGATTGTTCTGGCTGCACCATTAATCCAAATGTGATCAAAGTTGCAATATTGAATAAGGCAATATATTACTATAATACTATATTACAGGAAGCACAGTATTTGTTCATTTTTAAATATGTGTTAAAATGTCATTTTATAATGAAGTATCATGGAGTTGGAGAGATAACCGATTAAAACATCTCTAGTTAATACAGATCAGAATACAGAATAAAATCACTCCATGTTCATTTAATATATTTCTCAATGATAACAAAAATAATGTTTCATGAATTACTTTGCTATTGCAACATCCAATTACAACCCTTTTAACCATCCTTCACCATTACACTTGAAGCCTAATGTATGTGACTGTACCAACACATGCCTTATGGTCCGTTATGTAAAACAAACACTCAATTCTAATGTTAGTATATCTTTCAAAAAGGAGGCATCTAATGAGGCGGTTAATCAGTGAGAGTTATAGTCTCTGGAAGCACACATCTGTTCTGTACACATCTGGGCTACAGCTGTAGCTTTCTCTCACTTTCTACCTCTTATCTCCATCTCTCTGTTATTATTCATCTGTAACCCCCCTCTCCCTGTGTGAGTAAAAATACATATTCTACTTTTATCTCCATGTAGAGAGTGAAAGGTCGCACATAAGCCTTGAGAGCTTCACTGTAATCACTGTCACTGCTACTTCATTGCCATGTTTTCTGCAATATGTGAAGGGACATTAGGCTGTTCTATTTAAATATGTTTATCCCAGGCTGTGAGAACAATGTTGAAAGAAGGTGTTGGACATGTTGTTTTTTAATGAATGCAGGATTCTGACACTTCACATCTCCCAGATCTGGATGTTTAACTGAACAGAACTGTGTTAAATCATAAGTGTGGGCTTATTCTTGTGAGGGTGACAAGAAATATGTGGCTGTACCGTTTCCCAGATTTAACCTGATCAGGAAGAGGCCTGAGAACCATACAAAAAGTAAATATGAAGTATACTTGGATGGAGGCCAAGGAAAGATCAAAATGCCCTAAGAGTGCAATTCTCTTCCTCTCTCAAGCCATGAAAAAGGCTTTCTCATCGTCGTGATCGGCCAAGAGGAGGAATGCACCAAGCTGCTCTCAATTTTGAATCATGAGCCAACAGGTGAGCTGAATAACCTCCAATCAAATCAGGGGGATTGTGAGCAAGAAGAAAACCCCTTAAAGCACATGCGTCAAACTCAAGGCCCGGGGGCCAAATCAGGCCCTTGGTGGATTTAATTTCGGCCCACAGGATCATTTCTAATTACTATTAGATCTGGCCCGCCGGTATATTGCACGCACACCTTCACTCCATCCTGAGGGTCTCCTCCGCTCAGAGCCTGAGCCCAAACATTGATGACCTTGCACCCAAGATGAGATGCCAAGTATCTGAGCTAGCATCACAGAGCAGCACACTGAGTTCAATGGATGTTTCCTTCTGCACTTTCTCTCTCACGACAACAGGGCATGTTTGTTTTTCTCTTTGAGGGACATTTTGTTGAAGCTGTTGTTGGCCTGTGGGAAAATGTAATCATAAGAAATGACTCTGGAAAAGCTGCAGATAGAGCCATAAGAAATGAATGCAGCTGATTATTTAATGTTGTTTTTATAGGCAATAATTGAAGCTTTGTTAGTTCCAGGTTTAATATGTGCAATAAGTTCATTTCAATAAGTTCTGCAATAAACATTGAACCAGTCCGGCCCTCGACTAGTACCCATTTTTTTTATTTTGGCCCACTGTGTATTTGAGTGTGACCCCCCTGCCTTAAAGGTTCATGTGTGGGAGAAAAACTCAAACTCAAAAATATAAAAAGCATAATATGGCCTCTTTAAGTAACTGCCATTGAATGCAACAAGCCCACTGAGGATTTCTCTATTGTAAAATCAAAAGATGAACAACCTGTGCACCTCTTATATCCACCAAAACACACTTACTAACAATTGATTCAGTAACTTATTCTCATTTGGAAGTCACAACACCATAACAGGCCCCACAAGACTTCTACAGAACTATTCATCACCAACATGAGCGTGATTAAAAACATCTAAAATATGTAGCCTGTTGTGTAGCGCCAGAACAGCCCCGGCCCCCGTTAATCATTCATATCAGATTAAAAGCAGCAAAGAAAACATGTCGGACAATTAAAAAGGCTTATTTGAATATTTTGTGCAAGTTACTGATTCAAATGTAAGTTATCTCAGTTGTCTTTACAGCAGTCCACATAATGAAAGTATCTGCCATTCCCTGAGAGCACATATAATTGAATACAGAATAACACTTCTCTTTTGCTCACAGCTCCAGAAGAAAAGGGATTGCATTGTGATTGCAGAGCAGCAGGAGCAACGAGTCTGCAGTCATTACAGCTGCTTGTAAATTAATCCAAGCCAGCCGGCGCCACATCGATTTTTTTATTTCTGATTGGCCCTCTGCTTCTGCCCAGAGAGCTGCAGGTAGAAAAAACGCCGAGCTTAATTGATGCTGTCATGGTAAGAAACCAGGTTATCATTTGTCCCCCAGAACATTTTCCTCGGCTCCTGTCACTGTGGCAATACTGCTCTACTCATATAAATAGAAATGCAGACACAACTACTCCGTTTATAACAACCTGGCTGAAGTGGAGACACACAGCTGGTGGTTATTCTTCCGTAAAATACATATTCTGCTCCAGAGGGAAGCTTTGGTGTGCAGACTGAAGTCAATACACAAATGGATCAAGACAGCAAGTACATATATAATACATAGAAGTACGCTTGCATTACTGTTGTCCTCGCCACTCGTCACCAAAACTGAAAAAAGAGCCAGCTGATGGATTACAACAACTCACATATCTGTTTGTGCCACCTCTAGGGGGCAAAACCTCCTCCCTGATGGAAGCACATTAAAGTCACTAATTGTTCTGTTTCATGCTTAAGCCAATGGACATCTCCCACAGGATTTTGTGAGACTAATGTGGGTAAATCCTTACACCCAATGGTTCCAGGAAATGCTTCCTCAGTTGGGATGTTGTTTACATTTTAAAGGAGCCCTATTATACTCATCTTCAGGTTCATATCTGTATTTTGTGACATGTCTCCATGCTTTAATGTTCAAAAAGCTCTTTATTTTTCTCTTACTGCCTGTGCTGCAGCACCTCTTTTCACCCTCTGTCTGAAACCAGAGCCCAGTCTGCTCTGATTGGTTAGCTGGCCGGCTCTGTTGAGATTGGTCAACAGCTTAGAGATGTCCCGCCCCCTTAGCCTATCACGTACAATGTGCAGGAGCTTAAGACAATTCATCAGTCAATAGCGATCTGGTTTTTGTTCTTTTCCAGATGTCTTAAAAGTAATCGAGGTTCTCATTGAGTGACTCCAGAGATGTGACTTTAGATACCGGACCCATAGTACATTTCCTCCAAAGTCCAGGGATCTTCTACAGTTCAGAGAAGATGGAAGATATATGACATGACGATGAGTTGTCAGGAGTTTACCCCGAGTACTCTCCTTGATACGACTGAGAGATTTACACACAGCAGCTTCATCCGTCAGCCCTGCTCTTCCCTGTCTGGACTCTAGACAGTTAATGATTAAAACTGGTGCTTCAAATCTTAAAAATCCCTGTCCGGCGTATAACTCCTTTACCGACTCAATGTCAGACACATCAGTTCCTACCTCCATCCTCCATCCTCCTTTTATCCTGCAATCCACCCATGAATTCAAGGCTTTACCTATTTCCATTTCTCAGGTCAGGTTTATGTTGTCATACATCCGTCTTCACAAGCTTCTGGACCTCTCTTTGTTGAGGGCTGGTTTTCTTCTTATTCATCTTTAATAGAAAGCTGTGCAGGATGCTACATGTTTGGCACGGGAATGACCTTGTTTTACAGAAAGTAAAAACGTCTCAGTTTTGGTTACAGCTCATGCTATGTAACTGCAACGTCCCCGGATTTAAATCCATCCTTGATACATCCATCCTATTTTAAAATATTGTAAAGTAAAAGCAGCAAATCTTGATATTTCAGAATCGGGAACAAAAAACGTCTTAGCAATGAATACTCGATTCTGATTGGTCAATTCAGAACACGTGACACGTTGTTAATCCAGAACAGACAGAGCGCTGTCAAGGATTTATTGACCGTTGTTAAGGACGTTCACATCTGCAGAAAGAAGTCAGTTTAATTGAACTGTATACAGTTTTGGCCGTGGCAGTTTCGAACTGGGACAAGAAAACAGCGGAGAAGTAACGGGGCAGAAACCCTCCTTTTTACGCAACGGTCCAGACATACCAACCCAGTCTCACAAAAAAACGTGTAATAACTACGTTGGTCCACAATGTAGGATGTAGTATTTCTACAAAAACGCCTCTGAAATTGTAAGATCCCTCCGTTTTTTTTCACCATTCATTCCAATGGCTGGCGTCTACAGTATGTCATGTGATCTTCAAATTTCTCCCTGCAGAAAAAAGAAACATGGCCGAACTTCGTTTTATTCTCGGTGTAAAATGCCTATTTTAAAGTTAGTTTGGCCATTAAAATGCGTTTTGATGTCATTTGATGCGAGAAATATGAGTTTTTATTTCAGATTATGTGTGCAGTGGATGTACATGATCTTTAGTTTGCTAGTTATTACGAAGATTACTTCAGGAAATTGTGTCTATACAACGTTTTCATTGTCACCAAGGTGGTTGCTAGGGATGCTGCTATCGATATTATTTCTGTTATACGTTATTTTCCCCTGTGCAATTCTCCATTTACTCAACAATAACACATAATTATCCTTGTGTTTATTTATTTAACTGTCCTGAGAGTGGAGGTCTGCAGGCACAGGCAGGCTCCCATGGTCAGGACCGAGGGTCGGAGCAGCTCATTTGCTTTACAGAATATTACACCCGGAAGTAAGTATTCTCTCCGCTTCGCTTGACAAACCCCGTGATAGTCCTCAAGCTCTGTGATTGGAGAGTGTGCCGAGCGTCGAACAGCACTTGAAATGGGATGGAACCACGCAGTGGCGTTTTCTCCTGGAGGCCAAGGGATGCCAGGCTTCCCCTGTTTTTTCGGAGTGTAGTTAGAATTTTAATAAATAAATAAGCACACTTTGTTTAGTTTCGGAAATTCTTTGTTGTGTGTTGCTGCCGGCCCGTCTCTCCCCCATTCTCATTGAGTATTTTACAAAGAATGAAACAGCGCCCCTCTAGATGTTATGGTGAAACAGTAGATTGCACTCTCTGTTGCGAGAGGAGGCCAGCCGAAACTGGCTGCCCTTGGTGAAAAAAATGGAGAGATTGACCAATCAGATGAGGCTCACGTGATGCCCCTGCCAACCTGTGATTGGTCAGGGCCATGCCAAGGGAAGCCAGAGGCGGCTGGCTTCCCTCACAATCCAATCAAATCGCATCAATTTAGTGTTGCAGTGACGCGTCCTAAAACCCGGAAGTAAGCTGCGCTCGGTTTCCCTCGACAAAAAAGCAAAGGGATTTCTCCATAGGATTTTGGAAAATAGCTCGAAATAAGGTCAGTGGAAAACGAACCTGTTAGATAAATGCATGTTTTGTTAAGTCGGATAATATCCACATATCTACCCTACTTTTATAATTTTCGAATCATAAATCGAATCGATAGAAGATAGATTGCGTCACTGCACCACTCTCACCGCCGTTAGAAAGTAGCAAGCAACTGAAGCAAGTGCAATTATGGAGGGTGGAGATTTGGAGTATTTACTTAAAAATAATTGTACTAAACTTCCGCTACAGCAGCAACAACAAATACAATCTGATGACATGCCGATGCCCAAACTGGAGCTGTGTACAGCGAGGGGAAAAGGAACGAATCGGACGTAACACGTTAAAGGTCTCCTGATTTGGTTTGTGAATGAATGCTTATTAGAATTTGGGCTGGAGAGTGCGTGCGGACCTGTCGGTTAGATAACAGGCGTGTGTAAGTCCTGCATCTGTATGATACAAATGTGTGTAAAATGATACCGGGTGCTGTAATCACTCATCTGGTTACGTTATTACATTGACCACCACACGCCCGACCCAAAAGAAAGGACGTATTATTGGCTTCCCCTAATTTTTTTCCCACGCCACGCTACTGGAACCACGGCAGACTGTCCAAAACTGGATTTGAACGGGTCCACCCTGTCCCCGTTGAAGACCCGTTCCGCGTGAAGCCGGAAGCGCCGCATTAGGCGGCCCTGATGCCAGTGATGCCTTCTCAAGAGACTGAAGCGTACGTCAGTTGTTTGCGTGAAGTAGCCATTCCCATTAGGCCGGAGGAACTTCCACCCCCCCACCCCGTCCCCAGAACTACACATGCTGGCTATTGTGTTTCGCAACCTTCGCAACATGCTCTATGGCACTCCTCTACTGGGAGTTGTAGTTTTAAAAGACGTTTTCGTATTTCCCATAATAAGAAGTGGCCAGTATTAAACTGTGTCCATCCCTGGAGGTTTAGGGGATAGGAAACACTCAAATGTAAAACATATAATTAATAAATGGGTGAAAATTGCTTGTGTCCATAATGGGCAGCATTACCCACATGCCAGCTAAGGTCAGAAGAGCTTTATTTAACAGCTGGTCTTATGTCTGTGACCCGTCCTGTTGTTTATTGATGAGCCTGAAACATGCACTTGTCAAGGTTCAGAGGCACATTTTGCAAATATGGCAGTAGCCATCGATCATCTTAAGATAAGATATACTTTATTGATCCCAAGTTGGAAACATTTGCGTTACATCAGCATGTGTAACAGTTGTAAATATGCAGTGGTGTTTATTTGTAAATCATTTAGTATAATCACACAAATTCTGTGTTTTATATTTAATAATTCTGTGTTCTATATTTATTGATTGTTCAATACCTGACAAGGCCGGAGATGAACAACTTTGGTCGCAGATTCCTCAACAGTGCATTACAAGACATCTGATCAATATGTGTGTATACCTCCACCATTAAACTGTCGTATTCTGCACATTTCTTATGCTATCTACATACATCTTATATAAGAGTATAATATCAGTTTAAATAAGTGCTTCAACATAGTTAACATTGCTGGAGGTACACACAAAGTTTTTCATTCATTGCATAACTACACTGTTTGTGTATATGATATGTCAATAAACCTTAGAAAATCTTGAAATATTGAAAGGAATGTGCAAAATAGTCATTATATACAGTCTTTAATTAACTATTAGTAGAGAATAACGAGTAATGAATATACTTTATAGGGATCCTATTAATATCTAATAATAAAAATAATGAAATTCAATAACATGCTTTAACCACTAGGTGTCCCTTTATATCAGCTGTGCACCTTTATGGTGTAAATACAGCCTATCTACCAATTGGATCAAATATAAAAGTCAGCAGAATTAGTGTTGATACTGCAAGGAGACGTATTGTGTGAAAATAAATGTAAGATGTTGTTTAATGGCTGATATATTTATGATCCACGTCACGTTTTCAGTGTGGGCGGCAGTTCTCCTGTTTGTCTAGAAGTCTTCTCAGCAGGGCTCTATAAATACAGAACTACGGCAGATATGTAATATTTAATGCAGCCGAACCGTGTATTACAATGCCGTTATGTGATGACCTCCAAAGAGAAAAGCAAGCACACTCGGAATAAAGTGTTTTCGGTCTGTTTCCGGTATTTGTTTATGACGATGTGCTGTGAGATGTGAGACTGGAATTGCACAGGGGAAAATAACGTATCTATGCCACAATTTTAGATGCGGATTTTGTTAAACTAATACGTTTGCGCTGTGGACCAACACTATACATTGACGGGGAAGGGGATAGCAATAAAGATTACACCATTAAACTGTTACACAACATAACAGAAATAATATCGATAACAGCATCCCTAGCAACCACCTTGGTGACAATGAAAACGTTGTATCGACACAATTTCTTGAAGTAATCTTCGTAATAACTAGCAAACTAAAGATCATGTACATCCACTGCACACATAATCTGAAATAAAAACTCATATTTCTCGCATCAAATGACATCAAAACGCATTTTAATGGCCAAACTAACTTTAAAATAGGCATTTTACACCGAGAATATAACGAAGTTCGGCCATGTTTTTTTTTTCTGCAGGGAGAAATGTGAAGATCACATGACATACTGTAGACGCCAGCCATTGGAATGAATGGTGAAAAAAACGTAGGGATCTTATCATTTCAGAGGCGTTTTTGTAGAAATACTACGTCATACGTTGTGGACCAACGTAGTTATTACACGTTTTTTTATGAGACTGGGTTGGACATACACATCAAACGGCAAAACATATTCAGTTGTCAATTCCTTTGGCATTAGGGCAGGGATATCTAGATACTTTCCAAGCTTTGACATAATGAATTATGCTACTTTTAAAGCAAGCAACGATGTTTTTAAATCTGTAATCAAAAAGCTCCTCAAAAACACTATTGCTGCCGTTGCTACGTAGTTCAAACAGTAACAACGGACTATTTTTCTTAGCGGATGCATGTCGTTTAAAAAACATAATAGCCTACTATTTTTTAAATCAATAAAAACATTTTCTAAATCTATAAAAGCATTTCAATTAATATTGGGAGTCATATCGTTACTTTGTTGAGAATGTGGCCTTGTAATCATGCTGATCAAGATCCCTCCGCTTCGCGTCGGGCTCCTGATCTGCCTGTCGGGTGTTCTTTTCCCCATAATGACCGCCTCGCATTATCCCTTACTTCATTTACTGTTATCCAACTCGTGAGTCTAGTTATTTAAATATAATGTTGGATGGTTTGATCTATATCAAATAAACATATTTTAAAAAGGTGAATTTATAAAGTAACAAGTAAATAAATCTGTAAAATAAATGCAGTGGAGTAAATGTACAAACATTTGAATCTAAAATGTAGTAGAGACAGTAGAAGAATAGAAAGTAGTATCAAATGAATATACTATGGTAAAGTACCTGAAATGTGTACTTAAGTATAGTTCTTGAGTGAATGTACTGGGTTACTTTCCACCATGTTGGCATGTCATACCGACCTGTCTTTATCTTCTCTACTTCTACTCTGTTCTCTATACATCAAAGGCAACAAAACATGTCCCAGTTTTAAACAGTTTTTTGTTTCTTCAGCGTTATGACCAGATCGGCTAGTGGAGCTTTGCAAAATGTCCTGTTAGATGTCTCATATAGGTAACATACTGAATAACATGACTAAGGGAATTACCTATAAGCAGTGATTACAATCCCCAGTAATAGCGTTAGGTGCTCTGCAGTCACTTCATCATTTTAATGCTGACTGATGTTGCATTGTCAACATTTAATAAAGGGCGGATAGAATCAACGATGAGAAATTATTACAGGAATTCCCCTGGCAAATGAAAAAGGAAGAGTCTAAGGCTGTATTTGGTGCAGCTTTGACCTTCTTCTGGATATATTCTACAGCCTTCTTTTAAAACCACAGGTGTTTAAACAACGCTAATGCCAGAGTTACAACACTGAATGAGAAACTGTCAGATGTACTCGAGTCTGCGAGGCTGGTTTGGCCAAACAGGGTGACCACCAATATTGAAAGAAATAGCTTGTGACATCCATGATATTACAATGGCAATAGGTCAGACAACAGGAGTACCGAATGTTCCGTTTTTGAGCAGGAAGAATTAAAAAAGACAAGAAACAAAGTGTACTCCTGCTGCATGTCGTCCATGATTAATGCTAGGTTTGAAAGGCTTAATGCGAGGCATCTAAATGCGGCATTGAGGATAATCAGAGGGGAGCTACAAGAAGACACAAATATTCCTGTTATGCTTCTCGGTCTGAAGACACTAATTAAACCCCCGTCAGAGTTCAACCCTTTGAAATGGACACATAGATACGAGGAAAATGTACCGAGAGAAGATGAAAGGCAAAAGCTGGAAATGAAATGAAGTCAAGGAGTGAGACGGGGGAGAGAAATATGTTCTGGTCTGGAGAGGAGTGATATGTGGCAGTGGAGGAAAAGGTTGCTCTGAGATATGATCTCAACAAAGGTATCAATGGAGTGTGTCTTTATCAGCTGAGAGCTGTTGGCCCTTCCATGCTAACACACACACACACACACACACACACACACACACACACACACACACACACACACACACACACACACACACACACACACACACACACACACACACACACACACACACACACACACACACACACACACACACACACACACACACACACACACACACACACACACACACACACACTGTTCTCCCCTCTGACTTCATTAGCTAAAACACATGGCGAGCCCTGCAAGTAATTGGCTGCCCTTTCAGCCTCCTTATAGTCAGAGGAGAGTCAAAGCAGGCAAGAGAACACGAAGCAAACTAGCAACATTACTGTCAAATATTCAAAATATCCTCTCCAAACTTATTTTAACTTTAATCCTCTGATCTTTTCACACACCTCTCTGTCCCTGCTTTATTAGATTTGTATTAGAAGACTAAATGACATACCATCCGTGTCAAATTATTCTGACCCAGTGCGTTTTGATTGGATTCAGCGAGATGTCCCAACAAAGAGGGATTTGAACAAGCATGTTGCTTAAGCTCCTTAACTGATTTGTTTTGACTCATTTAAAAGCATTCACAAAGCAGTGGCAACAACCTCCTTCCTCCAGGTTCAATTACATAAATCAAATGTTTTATATATAGCCCGATATCGCATTTGCCTCTTTACAGTTTCTACAGCATATGACCCTCACAGTGCAAAAGGAAACACTCCAAAATAAATCTCACAATTAACAGAGTTAAGAAGGGAGGACACATTACATGTCACTTGTTAGACGCTTTTATCCAAAACGACTTACATACACAACGACATGCTGACTGCATTGGGACTCGAACTTGCTATCCCCTGATTCAAAGTTCAGCGCACTAAGCCACTGAGCCACGGACCTCAACGAAGGACAAACAGACGTGCCATAGTTGTCATAGACGAAAAAAGATAATAAACGTACAACATAGACAATCCTAACGATAACACTGATAATGTGAATGTGTCAGGGCTGTCAATGCTAATGAGGTAACACTCGCAATACTTTAAAACGTCCTCCTGTAATTCCAGCCTGAATTTTTACCATGAATTGAACGGCAAACAAAGCAGAGGACTCGTACATGTGTTTCACTGACTGTGGACCACTGGACATCAGTAAGCAAACCCTCACTGTAACGACACACCTGATCCATGACCAATGTTCTGCACTTGTGTTGAAAACCATGAAAAGGCATTCTACCGAACCATGCTCTAGTTTCTTGAAGTTGTACAGGAGTGGGAGATAGCGGACGAGGTCACCACCGAACACAGAGTGCTCGCAGTATGATAGAGACACCAAGAATACTACCAACCGTACCATAGCTTATGAGTAGCGCACATTATACAGAGGGTGATCACAGCTGCTCTCCGTGACAGAAGCTTTGTCAATGCTTTGCTAAGTGTTGGAAAATGTTCAGACTTCATGCCAATAATTCAGAAATTGTGAGGAATTGCGTTATCTCCTCCTCCTTTTTTCTGTTTGTCTGTCTTCCTGGCTGGGCGTGGTTGACCTACTTTCCGTTTTCCGCCAACTCACCTCCGCTACCGTTTCTCATCATCACTGATTACCACCACTCACCTACTGCTGCTTAAAACTCCGGTTCGATCATAAGACTTCGCCAGTTCTTCGTATACTCACAGTGGTAAACTCCAGTTCCGGCTGACTAGATTTTCTAGTGCTTTTGTATACTCTACCTGTTGGATTTTTTCGTATGCTAATCCTGTTGTGTTTTTTGCCTATTCCAGAAACTCCACATTCCATTCCATCCTGCCTGCCACGTCCAGCTCAACCTCCGTCTCAGCCCTGCTCCACGTTCTCCCCACTCTGTTCAGAGTTTGCTTTGTCCCCTGCCTGGGTTTTTGTGGACTTATTAAATCCAGTCTTTTTGACACTTCACCTAAGTCTCCAGTGTTCTTGCATAGCGGGTTCAAGTTTTGTGTCTCTTTACGAGGAGCTTAACAGAAATCATGTGACGATAAAGTAAACAACAGCTTGTCAGACATTTCCTCACCACAACACCATACATTAGTATTATACCATACAAGTAAACACTAATATTTAAAACGTAAAAACCGTTTGTGATTGACGCGATTATTCGATTGACTCAGATGTTGTTCCTTGTTCAGGTGTTGTTTCGTTTCTTTCCGTTAACTGTCAAGTGGGATTACGTGGTAGGGTTTTAATTAGACAGCGCTGCGCCGGCACCGAGGTTGCGCACTAAGTATTGTTTTTGGCTGTGAATAAGAAAATATGAAGACAGACAGGGCAGGAAAAGAAAGGGGCAGGTAATATACGATTATTTTCTTCTCCCTGCTCCTTTTCGGGTACGGTCTGTTTATAGAGACATGTTTTGTAAATAATTGTTATACATTAAGTTGTGCATACCATGAACGGAACAAATCAAAATGAAATGTCACCAATCTTCCAGGTGCTGCCAAAAAATAACACCATGTGTCAGGCAGGACCGCTGCAAAGCATAAGGGGCAGCCATGATTTATGATCCAGATATAACCTCTAATACTGGAAACATGCCTTCAGGTTGAGTCACACAGGCAGGAAGCTCTAACAAGGACCAACTCCTCCCCAGCTGTGAAGTCACACGGGGCGTCACATCTGGATTGATTGGGATATCTTTGTTTCAGCGTCCACTTCCAGAGCAGCTGCTGCCTACACCTTATTGGGGACGTTATGGGATGGATGTGTGACGGCCAGGAGACGCCCCTCCCTGCAGGATCAGGGCAGATTATAGGAAACATGGGAAACACAGACCTCGTGTCAAACCATGCAGCCCACATCCGATAAAAACACAGAGAGAAGCCTTACCAAGCACATTTGACTACGATAAATATGCAACTGTGTCCTCGCTTCATGACTTAAGTTCCCTTACTAGTCATGAGGAATGAGACTCAGCCTGTGTTGTATAATGTCCTCTGTGTCTCTGAGAAGAAGAAACAACAACACGGACGTCATAGTGGTTTCATCAGGATTATTTTTAGGCTCAGGCTTGAGAAATTGCGTGACAAAGCAAGGAGGACGAGGTGGACATTTAGGATGCAGAGAGGCTCTGATGGAAGATTATACTGAGATGCATTATGGGAACGAACGATCCAGTGTTTTTTACCCAAACAACCTTCTACAGGGTATAGTGAATTGAGTGCATTTAGCAAAGGCCCTATATCTGCTCCTAAAACATACGTCTTCACAACAGAGGCAACAAAAATGGTAATTTGTTACCTTATATTGTATGAGTTAAGGCAACCAAGTAAACCTGGTGAAGGTGAGGGAAAGATTGCGCCATAGTTAATGACCCTGAGATTTTAATTAGATCCCTACAATGAGCCATATATTCTGACCTGAATGTAAGTGTCTGCTAGATATTGAGCCGCTTTGGCTCCAATTTTGTATTTGTTGTATTTCTGCTTTTGTCCCTGCTTTTCTTACTGGTTCGAAACGGGCAGGGTTTTTAAGTTTCTGTTTACCGTGGTGGCATGCGAGAAAAAAACAAGACTTCAAGGTCATACTGGGTGAGTAATGGATAAACAAATAATGATTTTCTGTGTTTTTATTTGTCGTAATTATGTAAAATACGACAAATCTGGGTCTTACAATCAAACCAAAGTGTACTCTTAGTAGAAGAAGGGATACACATTACAGTATTTGGTGTCAAAGTCACACTTGCAGTAGTATTACAGCACCGTACAACTTCCACTGCATATTTTGCAAGGCTAAAAGAAGGTTGCATGTCAAAGAGATGTAAGCTGTGCTTCAACCTGTGTCGAATGCCTAAAAGCAGATGGTGATAAAGTTGAATGGGAAGGTGGTATTAGCTTATTGCTAAAAACACCGTGCTAAAGGCAGAATGTAACATATGTCTCAGAAAGGACAAAAAGCTATTTCCTCCCCATTACTGATTTACCACCAGACCACACAGCCATTTTAAACTGTCCATCTCTTTGCTTTTCTTCTAATGATTATGATCTATTTGTTCCCATAAACCCTGCAAGAGTTATCCACAGAGAACATTCTTCTGGCCTTCCACATCCATCACGCTGCCAGAAGATGTACAAACAGCAGGGGCAAGTTTATCCGACCACAGGCATGGAGGCACCACCGAGGTCTCAGTGTTTCTATCCCATGATCCTCCACTGACCTGTGCTCACGTGGCCAGACTGAATCCTTAATTGAAAGTGACTTTGATGCCGTGCTTATGAATTCCATGCATACATGCGTTCAGGGGCATCTTGCAAAGAATTTCTAGCAGCGTTGCACGAGAGCAAGGTCATCTATATATGAGACACAACACTACTGCTACTGTGAGAGCCTGCAGGAAGAGAAATACACACTATAGACACATGAAAGATCCATTGAAGAGAGGTGATGAAACCAACCTGCACCATTGAAACACACCTTCACTGCATCATGCTCCGTGTGTAACACCTTGGGGTTAAAACCTCGTCTGATCTGTATATATATATATATATATATATCATGAGTGTGTGTGCAGGCGAGACAGCAGGACCTCAGCACACATGTATGTTCTTATGTAACAACTGGAAAAGTACTGCAGGCTAAACCAAACCTAAACATCAGCAGCAGGGATTTGGCCCGTCTCCCAATCTGGAGTAAATTGAGTTTAGCACGTTTCCTTAGCACACATATCCCGACACAAATCAATTTGTTCGGACCACTCCTCCACCGCATTCTCATTAACCCGGGGTCACACCCACCGCCGGACTCATTATAGGACCTCTCATCACTCTCTTCTCTATTAGCCGCCCTAAATTACAACTACTGAGTAACCACAGTGCCTTTCGACCCTTCAACTGGCTCATTTGAACATTCCTCTGTAGATATATGCAGGTGACTTTCTTCACTTTATGCTTACTTTTAGCTAAGTCGGACAGGAATCATTTAAATCTGAAGGGATACTAGAGACAACTGTTTCAAATCGGTGTTGTAAAGCACTACATGAACAGACTTGTTATCTCAAGAAGCTGTCATATACGACACATATGTGTATTCAAGCTGGCATGCCCTGGGTCTCTGACTATTATTTTATTGATTTGGTCCCCAGCATTAAGATCAATCAGCTAGAGATTTCCAATATGGATACAATTGTAAATCATGGTTACTTGATATATGAGATGCAGAGCTTGATGGAGCTCCATTATAACCGCACTGCTTGGTAAGTAAGGCTGCTTTCAACCTATTACCAGTCAGTGAGTTATTTACTGTGTACTCCCCCTCCTGAGACTCACTTGAGACAATAACTATACTATGCAGAGGGTTGCTCGACTAATATTGTTATAATCTCACTATTCTTACGGTAAATATCCAATTTAAATCTCTGTGAACTTACTAATGAACGGATAAAAGCCCATTTCAACAGCCTGATTGGAGAATCGCTCTATAATGTTGATGTTTTTTTTCATTATCATTTGATACGCTTATTATTGTTTGGTGTAAACAATGTGGAAATGGTGAATTATTTAAGGTGATGTCTTTAAATGTCTTGTTTTGCAAACCACTTTAATAGGAAATCAATCCAGAAATGTCAATAGTATTCAGCATTTTGTGACATATTTGAATTCAATCAATTGTTTTTCAGTACATCAATTTATTGACTAATGTATACTTAAACACGCACACTTATATACATATATATATATAGATAATCACATCTCTGGTTGCTATAGAAAATGTTGTTATTAACTGTGTCAGTCAGAGTAATTCATCACACACTCTCAACAGGAATATTACAGCCTATAGGGCAATGATCAGTAAGGTAGAAATAAGGCAGGAAATAAACGGATGAAATGCAATCTCTTTCTTGTTCCTGTCTGCCTGTTTCTGGATGATAAATGCACCTCATAGCAGTAAGACAGAGGAGATGGAGGAGAGCTAGGAAATCAAGAGCCCCACCATGCGCACCATCCTTCCTCCACTCCTGTCCCGAGTAGAGATCATTCATAAAAAATGGCAGACTCTCATCCTATTGGCTGAACAACAAGACGTTTTGTATTCTAACTGGAATAAAGCAAGATTGAATGCACACAAAACATCAGTCTTATAATTAATCCAACTAACTGCAGGGAGTATACAGGAATGTGTTCAGGTCACACGGTGCTATGCTACAATACTCATCGGGTTATTGTCCCCACACAGCCGGAAAAAACACCGTTTCTCCGGGTAAATAAAAGCGTCTGCGTCGCTTTCTCTGACACCGAATTCATCATATTTGCCAAAGCATTGCAGAAAACATTAATAATGCACGCTCGGCAAACCTCTCCGACTCCTACATATACGAAGACTCTCGTTCTTACCCGATAATGCTGGGTCTCAGTTGGGGAGGACCGTGTCCCTGCTCCGGTGCAGCGGGGCCGGGGCCGGGGTGCAGGACAGCCGGGGAGAGATGCACGGATGCTCGGCTCGCTTCGTTCCTGATGTGTCGTGCTGCTGGATCTCCGTACAGCTGCTGCTTCTTCTTTACTGCACACACATCCACACACACTCAGTGACTAAGTGGCCCTTGGCTACAGCAGCCGATCCCTGCAAACCATGTCACCGTGCAGGCGAGAGGCAGCAGTGACTGCGGTGCGGTGCGGTGCTTTGGTGCTGGCGGCTTTTTTCTCTCCTCCAGAGGCCGGGTTGGGACAGGATAGCTGCGGCGGAGGACAGTGTGTGTGTGTAAGTGGTGAGCGCCAGTGAGGTGGATTTAAACGGGGGGATGGTTCGCTGGGATTACGTGGTAGGGTTTTAATTAGACAGCGCTGCGCCTATTGGCACCGAGGTTGCGCACAGCCCTCCTCCTACTTCCCTCCCCTCGCTGTTGTTCCTTCTCAGCAAGAGATAGATGCGTGTGTCACATCGTGGAATAATGGCGCACCATCCTGTGTGTGTAATATTATAATTTACTGCGCAATATTTCTGTACCTAATGATGCATACTGTATAGGTCAAAGATGAGCACATGATATAACATGATTATAGTAATGTTCTTTATTGACTCAGTGGAGAATATGATATCCTTATAGGCTTTTTGAATAAATTATCTGTAGTAGCATAATATCTATTTATTATAGGAGTCTTGGTCATTGTCTTTTTTCCTTGACACACAATTGGAATATTACATAGTTTGGCTAGATATTCAAAATAATTTTATTTTGTAGGAAAGTTACGTTAAAAGGTAGGCTAATATTATTCAATTTCCATTTAACTGTAGTTCAAATCTCTATAAGGTGCAAATTATTTTGTTATGCAGTGAGAATAAATATTATTAAACCTCAATTGATGGAAAAATCGAACTTCAAAGCAATTGTGTCCAGTGGCAGCACTTGGTATTGCAACCCCTTGCATTTCCCACAAACATTGATAAAAAATAACAGATGTAAAACTGGTGAATACATGTCTTTGTCACAAACACGCCTGTTATTATTCTTACCACCAGAATTGACTTTATTCAATCCACACAGTCACATGATTTGATCTGCCACACAATAGATTAAAATGAGAAAATAGAAGTCTGGAAATCAGTGGAAACGTTTCACTATGAAGGTTCGATCATTCTGTCCGATTACATCTGGAAATTAAGAAGGACGCTCGTTTAAATGACTGTATCTCTGTTACATTTAGCGTAGGGCCAAACTAGGTACAGGCTTTGCCCCGAATGCTGTATACAGGTTCCTTTACGCATTTGCCAAAACAGGAGCCTGTGATGTGAACAACTTTATAGAAAATCCTGTGACACCGTCTTTGACCTTTGCCCCCATTTCATGTTTATTAAACCCTGTAAAGCCCAAATATAGAAAACATTATAATTTGTTTTGTTGACCTTTCAGATGTTGTTGTAGGGAGCCTATGGAGTAGAAATTAAAGAGTTTTCACATTTTGGTAAGTTTTTAGCGAAATGTTGTAATATTGCAACGTTGGGATTAAGTGGGAGCAGAATTCCTGTATTTCTACTCACATTGTCTGAATAAATATATTGAACAACTAAAGGCCCGGACACAGCAAGCTGACACCAAATAACTCACACAGACGGACCCGACTGTTGTGTCGCCTCGCGTCTCCTGCGTCTTGGCCATGTGTCGCTCTGGAACACACCGCAAAGACTTCAGCCGGTGGCCAAGAAGCACGTACGAACTGCGCATGTGTGAGTGGCAATAACTCTCCTCACCAGCAGGCGGCGGTAGTGTGTATTCATCATTCAAAAGAGGCAACAACCGGAAGAAGAACAGACTGCGTGATATAAACAAACAACAAATAGCGTGTGCGTTCCGTTTTCCCTCTACAGCGAGAAGCTAAATGAAAGTTAAATGAAATGTCAGATTTGCCTTCTTAATAGTTTGTTTGGGTCCCTTACTTCCGTTTCGCTTCTCATGCACTGATTCGCTAAGCTGAACAGCCAATCAGAGTGATTTATTTTGCCGACAGCCTTTCGGCCGAAAAGGTGTCGGCACGGCTGAAAAGACACGATGGTGCGGGACACACCAATCTGAGTGTCGACACACTCATCGTCGGCCTGACGCCCATCGACGGCCAAAATCGGCTTGGTGTGTCCGGGCCTTAAGGGTCGATTTGCAGGATTGATTGCTTACTTAGCCCTATATCAGTGGCGTGAATAATAATCACACATCAGTCATATTTTGTATGAATAGTCATTTATTAAATATGAATACAATGGTAATCCCAAAAACAGTTCCTATCGTCAGAAAAGCAGAGACGGACGTCGCACTTGGTGCATTGTGTGTTTGTGTACCCTTTACTGCAGTGTGTGCAGCGTCCTCTCTTCACTGGACAATGTGCCATTAGGTCCTTGCGTACATCCAGTGGAGGTTGTGATCTCTTGGATGGGGCCCCGCTTGGTGGACTCCCATCACCTGAGGAGGGTCTCTTCTGAGCAATCAACGGGCTCCTTGATGTCACCGTCGGTGCTGGGCTCCCGCTGCCTGAAGATGGTCGTCCTCTCTTGGGTGTTTTCAGAGGAGTTGTGTTCACCTGATTAGAACGGAATCAATTTAGATACATGCCTATTGGGAGGCGTGTGGCGCAGTGGGTTGTGCGTTGGTGTTGGGATCAGGTTCAAACCCCACGGCAGTCAGCATGTCGTTGTGTCCCTGAGACACTTCAACCCAAATTGCTCCTGTGGGGATTGCCCACAGTACTGAGTATGTAAGTCGCTTTGGATAAAAGCGTCTAACAAGTGACAAAATACAAAAATACATTAGGATCCAAGTCAAAAATATTACAGTGAAATATAAAAAAATATTACAAATGGCAAATAGCAGAAATGCATTCTTACCAGGATGAGTGAGGATGCTAGATCTGCCTGAAACTGTTTGGCGTCTTTAGAGCTTTGCACTCCCGCTTGCAGAGGAGCCAGGCGTTGATCACAAGGATGATGGATGGCAGCAATCCCATCCTGCACACTTAATCGAGGGCCTCTCTTTGCTGGTGGCATTCAGAAATGGAAAAAGTAATTAATAAATATGTATCAATAATACATATGCTTATTATATTCTAATAGATTACCTGAAGGAATAGATAGGGTGGTGGGACAAGTGTTCATTCTGTCTGGCTTAGACTATTATCATACTAAAAGGAATGCATGCAGCACCCCCTTCCAGGTATCTGAGTCCTATTTACATTGTACACTTGAGTCACACAATACTACCTGGCTTAGCCTATTATCAGAATAAAAGGAATACCTACACCCACACATGCAGGTAAACCAGTTCAACAAGTCACACAATGCTGTCTGGCTAATTATCATACTAAAAGGGACATTTCAGAATGAACTGTTTCTGCCAGAACCAGAGAAGAGTTAAATGTATTTTTGTAACCAATTAACTGATAAGATACAAGTAGTTTAAAATATTGCTACAGATATAATTTCACATACTTTTATTATAAATAATGTATTCATTTATTCAATTCTGGTCTTAATTCAAAATCTTAACAGAGGACACATTTAGAACTTAGTTATAGTGAATTATCAAAGACATTATATTTTTCTATTACTGTTTTATTTCCATATGTGAACATATAAGAAGGGCGGGGTCCATGACAGGTGCTCATGCTATTTTGACTACCACACTGACCCAGTGTTGTAATATTACAACAAAGACATAAGCTGCTCAAAATCAAATTTGATGAATGTATTCCACAATAACTAAATATGTACATGTTCTAGACATTATAATAATCACAAAAAAACAGATTTGAGGCATTTTACTTACTTGAATCTGACAAATCCAGTCCAATAAAACAAAGAGATGTTGCTCGTTTGAAGATTCGGAAGTTGTGTGAGTGTATGGCCAGAGGGCAGCATTATTGACCAACAAGTTGAAAAAAGTCAAGAAGGATTATCGGGACCAAAAGCGAGACCTCAGACGGAACGGTTACGTCATGACGCAAACGATGACGCAGCACCAGTCGGGCAGATTTTTGTTGGCAGAATAGCATTGTGAGGCTGAACAAAAGGACCTTTTGACTATGTAAATGTAGTCTTTAAAAAAACAAAAACATTTACTGACTTTTTAAGGATAGCTTAAAGGTAGGGTGGGTAATTTTGGAGAAACCAGCTCGAGTGCGCTAGAATTTGAAAATACACAACCGGAAAAAATCTGCCCCTTCCTTCAGCCTTCCTTACAGAGCGCCTCCTCCAACACACACGAACACGCATTTGACGAATGAGGGCACGAGATAAGTTTGTGCACAGATGGAAGGCTGACAGGCAGGTAGGCCATCCAGTTACTTTAGCCGGGCCGGCTCAGATGATTGGTTGTGATTTTTACAGCGCCACGGCTTCCACAGGTGACATTTTTGTATGTATTTATTGTCAAAGCATTGAAGATATTCATTGCTATCGGGATGTTAAGAGCATTCCATGGAATATAACAAGTGTTTCTGAAATAAATTACATACCCCACCTTTAAAGTAATGTTGTAAAATTACAACAGTGGGCTTTACAGGGTTAATAGCGATAGAAATTTGGCATTTACGAATATGTTTAATTGATTTATTCAAGTGCAGTAAGTCTGCTTTTTGCTCCACATACTGTAGATCTGATTTTCTGTTTTTCTTGTGCTGCTATTCTTCTTCCATGGCATAATCTTCAGTGGACATATTTTTCACTAGGTGGGTTTACACTGCAAGGGAAAACATTGCGACTTCAAACCAAGCATAAAAACATGCTGTGAATATTTGAACTTTTCTTTTAATAACATTTTAACTATTAGCACTCCATACTTTCAATGCCCGATTTACATGTGGATAAAACAGGTGGATGTAAATGCAGCTGTTACTCTTTACTTTTGTCAGGCAACCTCTCATATAGAAGTTTATTATAGAAGCACACCAACAGACAACATACGTCAGAAGCAGGGGGGTTATACCTGCAGACATCAGTGGATATTGATGGGATGAGCAGCTTACCAGACCCTAAAAACACACACAAACACACACTCACACACACTGCGGTTGGCCGTCTGAGCCAGACATCAGCCACAGACTTCATCACACCTCACAGAACTTTAGAGAGCTTGGGAAGGTTTTTTTTCTTCATTAGGTCTACAGGTGACTCAGCCGGTGGTCTCACTGGACTAAGTCTGATTGCTCATTGAAGGGACAGCTGCCCTGCGTAACCAGCGCTGCCCGAACAGGAAAATCTAAAACGACACAACCCTAAAGGGAGCATGCGAGTGTTCGGCAGCAGAGACAATTTCCTCAGACGACGTGTGCCAGGATGGATTTTTAGAAGAGGAACGTGACGCAGAGAGGCTTCAAGGATGGTCAGCCTCTTAATCAGCCACGGTGGCATGTGATGATCATGTCTCATTGGCCTTCGGCTGTTTAGGCAACACGTACTCTGATGACATCTGCAGTGAGTGCACCACATTCACCTCCTTAGAAAGCTCCAGATGCATGCCAATTGGAAATACCATATCCCAAAAATCACAGTCAATGTTAACTTCAGAGAGGGCAGAGTGCTGAATGAAAAGGTAGAGGATTCACTTGACAGCTGGTATGACAAAATGCTTGAGATATATATTATGGAAAGAATCACTTTCTCAATGAGGCTTCAGGAAAACACATTTGAGGAAACGTGGAAAAAGTGGAGAAATTAGATATCCCCAAGACGACCATCTCTTGTTTGACTGTGCTTCTACCGCCTGAATGTATGTATGTATGTATGTATGTATGTATGTATGTATGTATGTATGTATGTATGTATGTATGTATGTATGTATGTATGTATGTATGTATGTATGTATGTATGTTGATGTATGTGTAGGTATGTGTGTATGTATGCATATATAGGTGTATGTGTATATACAAGTATGTGCATGTGTGTGTATATGTGTGTATATGTATATATGTAGATATATATATGTGTGCGTGTTTAAGTAGATACTGTACATGTGTAGATATTGGTCATTTCACCATTAACAACCATACTTCCAAAAAAGGTAGAGGATGTTTTAAATACTAAGATAACAGTTGTATGTGTCTGATAAAAAGGAATTATTCATCGATGGATTATTGCTAAAATCTCCTCCACTGAGAGCAGAAGGAATCACAGCGGGGTCGAACTAATTGAATGCAGTGTTAGAAGCAACCGGAAGATGGAATTACAATGTCTGTGCACAGCATGGGCTTCCTACCATGTGCAAAGGGGAGGTTAGTGCGTTCAAAGTCTCTGATGTATATTCATGGTTCACAGGGTGTCTAGTTCAAAAAGACTAAAGTATAAACGAAAGACAGCGACAGTCGTTTTATTTTCTTGGTGATCTTGTTTGTGTTTTAATCCACTGTGAAACCTTGAAACTTCGACATTGAGATCAAAGTGAAACCTAAATCATAATATCATTAAAGGGGCCCTATCCTGCAAATGTTCAGGTTCATATTTGTATTTAGTGTCTCTACTACTGGAACATGTCTCCATGTTTTAATGTTCAAAAAGCTCTTTATTTTTTCTCATACTGCCTGTGCTGCAGAACCTCTTTTCACCCTCTGTCTGAAACCAGAGCCCAGTCTGCTCTGATTGGTTAGCTGGCCGGCTCCGTTGTGATTGGTTCACTGCTTAGAGATGTCCCGCCCCTTAGTGTTGGACCGCTAGCCAATAGAATCTTAAAATCTAATATTAAAAAGTATGAAAAGCTGTGGGCTGCAGCCGGTAAATGGGGTGGCGGACTACTTTAAGTGAAACTAGGGTGCTACCATACACTCACTAGGTGCAGTCCCAGCAAACCACACAGACAACAAACAGTGAGGGTATAGCCACCCCTAATGACTGGCACTCAGCTCTACTAAAATCAAAAGGGAACCACTTAAACAAAAGTCAAACAAAAATATCCCAGTTGGTTTAAATTACTATGAAAACACCCCCTTGAGCATGAGACAACGTGTGCCAGGATGGACTTTTAGACGAGGAATGTGATGCAGAGAGGTTTCAAGGATGTCTGCAGAGAGTGCACCGCATTCACCTCCTTAGAAAGCTCCAGATGCATGCCAATTGGAAATACCATATCCCAAAAATCACAGTCAATGTTAACTTCAGAGAGGGCAGAGTGCTGAATGAAAAGGTAGATGATTCACTTGACAGCTGGTATGACAAAATTGCAGTTTTTCAGGTTGATATGTGAAGCTCATTAGCTAGTCAACATATAGCAAATGTTTAGCAAAATATTAGAAGCGAGGCTACTAGACTAATGTTAGGTCTACTGTAATAGCCTCACTTTTAATAGTTTGCAAAACATTAGCTAGCACTAGTGTTTTGCAGTTGCTAGCAGCTTATTGGGATTTTATGCTAGGTAGACAGATATAATAAATTAAGCATTATTGTTAGTTAAGTATGTCAGCCTGCAGCCCCACTTCTTGTCTCTCTCTCTAACTCATTGCAGACGACTGCACTAAAGAAAAGGGCACAGAGAGGAAACCAGTTGTAAAAGTTAATTAAACATAATATATGCTTAAATGCATTTCAAAGAAGTTGTGTTGAGTTGTGTTGGAGTTTGTGTTATTCTACATTTTGACACCAAGATTTTCTGATTTTACTGCAAATGTACATCGGTTCCAAATATCGGTTATCGGTCTCCTTGATTACTAATAATCGGTATCGGTATTGGCCTTGAAAAAGCCATATCGGTCGATCCCTATGTATGTATGTATGTATGTATGTATGTATGTATGTATGTATGTATGTATGTATGTATGTATGTATGTATGTATGTATGTATGTATGTGGATGTATGTATAGGTATGTGTGTATGCATATATAGGTGTATGTGTATATATGTATATATATATATATATATATATGCATGTGCATGTTTAAGTAGATAGCCTACATGTTAAAAGCTTCTACCTTCGAGCTTTATAATCTGTTCACTGATATTTTACCTTTTAAATTCATGTTCGTTACAATGCAAAAATTACATTTGAACTATTGTACACTTTGACATGAGGAGGAGACGACTTGTCAGAGGAGATATTGTAAAAACATTTGTTGAAACTCATCACGGGAAGTGACAGTCCAATCTCTCCCATCTGTTCAGAAAACACAAGGCTACCAGGGCGTCTGGAGTCAGGTTTCTTTAATATGTCCCTTAGATGGCATTAAGCCTTGGTACCTTTCCAACTTGACCAAACTTTTTTTCCCATGAAAAAAACCCCTCCATTCAAACAACAGAGAAACAGCCCATGATTAGGCTGTGGCTGATGCCCCTTTCACACCAAGGCTTTTCCCATTCTAGCTCCGTGCTAGAGCTTTTCTGGTTCGGAACCAGTTCTTCGGTTCAGCTCCCGCTCTGTTCACACCGCTCAGAGCCCGACTGGTGCTGCGTCATCGTTTGCGTCATGACGTAACCGTTTGCGTCATGACGTAACCGTTTGCGTTCCTGCTTCATAAAGCCAAACCGCCACTCCGTCTCTCGCTTTTGGTCCCGATAATCCTTCTTGACTTTTTTCAATTTGTTGGTCAAAAAACCAGCGGTTGCCATCTCTTGCTGCAATTGTTATAGAATTGCTTTGGACCGCGTGCTCCCCTCCAGCTTCCTCTGTACCAGACCAGATTCCCAGTAGGTAGCTGGTCTCTTCAGTGGACCACTGCTGCTTGTTATGTTTTAGGTTTTCCATCGTTGTGTACAAACTGGGTAAAACACGGGCTTTTTGTTGTTGTTAGAGGTTGATCCCGCCCCTGCCCCTACCCCCGCCTCCGACGTGCTTGCTTTCTAGACCGACAACTTTTTGGTGCTTGAAACGAACTGGATTCCGGAGCTTAGAGGCGGCTCCGCTGCGGTGTGAACAGGAAAGAACGGAACCGCGTTGGTGTGAAAGGGGCATAAGAGGAAGAGCTGTTATCTCTGAGTCAGAGGATGGTGGGTTCAATCCCAGTGTGTAGTGTGCTGCTTGTTAAATGTGTGCGTGATCTCACTGCTATAGTGGAGAAGAGCTTAAAAAATCACCGGACGCGATGCGATGTTTGGGGGAGGCGCGATTACATGTAAAGTCAATGCAGAGACGCGGACAGGCGCAAATTCACTCCGACGGCGAGCATGAAGCGGTGGACGCCGCGCGAATCACGCGATTGAAGGGGGCCGCGTCAAACGCGAGAGTTCAATTTTTTCAACTCGAGCGTCAAATTCACGTGACGCGTTCTCGCGAAAGCCAATCAGCGTTGGGATTCCCTCTGACGTCCTGCTGTTGATCAGTTGTAAAGATGGAAGAGATGATCGTTGTGGCTGTGAGTGGGTTCCCGGAGATATACGATACACTTCCACAGAAGGTACAAAGCAGCAATAGTTGTTCCTCCATAGCCAAGGACAGAAATAACCAAAACGATCTTGCATGGAAGTGTAAACAACCTCAACTGTCCGTCAACGGCACGGCACGTCAACGGTATGTCTGTTTTGAACGACGCGATATAACAAACTGCAAGCCGCGGTGAAACTCGAGCGTTTAGAGCGAAAAACCTTTGATAGAAACACGATTTTTTTACGCTAATAAACATTAATATCTGGCTCTTGAGGGCTCTGAAGTGAGGAGACCCTCAGGATGGAGTGAAGGTGTGCGTGCAATATACCGGCGGGCCAGATCTAATAGTGATTAGAAATTATCCTGCGGGCCAAAATTAAATCCACTAAGGGCCTGATTTGGCCCACGGGCCTTGAGTTTGACACATGTGGTACAGAACATGAATACGCCGGAGATTCCCAGTTCTTTTAAAACATGTATTGAAGAGAGAAGAGTCACTGTGTACAACACAAAGCTTCCAAATAAAAGGGGGACTGGTCAGAGGAAGTGATATAAATATTATAGCAACTCAAAGATATTGTTAAAGACACATGCACAACTTTCAGAGCAATTGAAAGTACAATTGTTATAAATGTTGTCGTATCTACAGAATATTTCTAGTGTTTATGTATTCCTGTATTCATTTCCACATGTATTTATTCCTGTATTTATTTATGCATTTATTTATTCTTGTATTTATTTATTCCTGTATTTATTTCCACATTTATTTATTTATGTATTTATTTCCTAATTAATGTATTATTTTATTAATTTATTCCTGTATTTATGTATTTATTTCCTAATTAATGATTTATTTTATTTATGTATTCCTGTATTTATTCATACATTTATTTATTTATGCATTTATTTATTTATACTTATGTAATGTTCCGTCCTCCATACACTTAAACCAACCTCGATGTTGTTTAGCCTTTCTGAGGCTATAACATGGTTAAGTTTACGAATATTATTAAGGAATAAAAATCCCACTTTGCAATGTTTCCCAGCCTCCTGAGGCTTTTCAATCACAATCATTCAACAGGAATATATGGGCCATTCTACCGAATTGATGCAAAGTCAGGTTGGAACAGTTTTGAAATGTTGTATGTTTTTTCCCCAAAACTTTGTCCGTATATATTTTGTACCATATCTAAATTACACATATCTAGTAAAAGAACTGTACATTTTTACATCGTATTTTCAGGCTGTATTGGAATGTTCTTCCTCTACCAAAAATGGTCACTACCGAAACATTATTATATTAACATGTTAAGATTGTTTTACCTTCCCTTCTCTAAATGGTATTTTAACAAATATTTATTGAGAGTTTTCACAATTAAATCAATGCAATTTAATTTTCAATCAAATTTCAAAGTTCAATTTATACAATTCATAAAAATCACAATGCGATTTTTCTTTGTAAAATGCATAATACTGATCATATTGATTCCAGAGTTGATGATTGTTGAAATTGAACATACATTAAACCAATCAGTATCATATCATTTGAGTTGATAACTCAATATATTTAATTTTTTACAAAACATCCATTGTTTCGGTAGTGACCACAGTATTTTGTTCTCAAGGTTGTTTCATATTCCCTCAACCTTATTGCTTAATCTTAACTCATAACATGCCTTATGTTGAAGTGTGAATGTTTGAAGCTACTGACCCAGAATCAGCACTTTAGTGACAGGCTGACATAGAGGGGATGAGGCTAGAATGCATGATCTGTTTGGTATTTTGAGCAAAACACTTCATAGACATGTTTTTTTATATATCTGAGACCTTTAATATATGCCTAACAATAGTATAATAAGAGTCTTTTAAAGTAACACACTGATTTTCAGACTTTAAAACATATTTATTTCAAAACTATGGGATTGACCTGCTTACCATTCCATTTTGTGTGAATTACCGAAACGCATATGTTTCGGTAGTGACTGTTTCGGTAGTGACTGTTTCGGTAGTGACGATTCTAGCTTAAATTGAGCATAACTAAAGAATGCTAGCAAGTACATGGCTAGCATACACGTTTTTGAAGAGGTTTACACGCATAAAAACCTAATACTTTGCATAAAACTCCGAAAAAGTTTACTTAATTGAAGATAATATGTGTTCGGTAGTGACAATTCTTAAGGTTACATGCCGATTTTCAGATTTTGGAACATATTTATATCAAAAGTATGGGATATAGCTACTTGCCATTCAGCCATGAGGGACAGGGATGCAGTGTCACTGCCTAGTCAAAAATGCAGGGGTGTGGCTAAAAACCAGGCTCAGCCATTGGACTAAAACCCAGTGTTTCGGTAGTGACATGAAAACTCGGGACATGATTTTTTGAGTATAGTTTTTTTATTAAAAAATTAAACCTACAATAAATCTAAATATTCCAACTTCTGTTTGAATGTAATCATAAAGATCTTCTAAATACACCATTCAACAAAATAAAAGAAAAATGTTTTAAGTGTTATTTACAGAACATGAAATGTAGATGTCAGGGTTGGGGACAGCTACTTCTCAATAGAAAGTACCCTATCAATGATGTTTTTGTATATATTAAGCTTATCACTATATCATTTAAAGCCTTGTGTTTAAATAGACCATAACATATTCTTAGTAAATATCTATGTCTGAATACTTAATTGTTTTGTTAAACAGTTTTTCTTGTTGTGGGACTGCACTTTGCATCAATTCGGTAGAATGGCCCATATAGCAATATTTACACAAATGTATTACAAGAGAATATGAGTGTATGTTCATTGTTTAGAGTTATTCTAAGGCTTTACTCATTGGGAACTCGGTACAAGAAAGATCTCACTGTTGAGATGTCATATCTGCTTGTTTTACACACGTTGACCAACAGGGGGGTTTGTGTTCAAATGAAGCCTCATGAGATGAAGCCTTTTGAGAACCAATTGTCTGGAACTTCATAAGGCTTCATCTCGCCATCACTAGTGAGCAGCAGAGATCGAGGAGAACAAATGATCCATGAATTAAAACCTATCTTTACCAGCGACCATGACAGACAGCCCAAGGCCAACAGGTGTCTTTTATTAGCAGAGTGATCGGGGGAGGAGTCAGGCCTTGAGCTGCATTCAAGAGCACTGCACTCTTTTTGAGAGGATTACCCACTACACTAGCATGGCTGTGTACTCTTTGTCTTCCAGATACTAAGGGAAGATATTGTCGAAAGACTGTAATGGACGTAAAAGTTAGGTTGAGGTTCTGCAGGATTGTCCATTACTGATGTTCTTCTCTGGACATAAGCTTGATCTGAAGCTTGACGGCCGTCCACACGGCGGCGTGCGTTGAAGCTTCCACGCTTCTGCACATTCACTGTGACGTCACGCTTTGCCGAACTGCATTGTGGTTCCGTCGCTTCGCTTTGCTCGCTTCAAAAGTAGAGCAATGTTCTACTTTTGAGGCTTCGACGGAAGCGTCAGCCAATCAAATCATATGCCAGTACAAGCTCTAGCCAATCAAACCGCGTGCTTGTGTGTCCGGGGCGGGAGATTCATGTGATTGGTTGTTGGTCGAGTTTCAGACACGCCCACCGGCAAGCTTCAACGCACGCCGCCGTGTGGACGCTGCGTCAGTGTTGCTGTATCTGCAGGAGAAAAGCCTCAGAGGGACGAGCCAAGGGGAAAGAAGTGAGAAAGAGTGCCCAGCCTTGAAGTTGAGGCTTTGATAGATGTGTGTTCAAAGCCTTATAGTGTGTGTGTGTGTGTGTGTGTGTGTGTGTGTGTGTGTGTGTGTGTGTGTGTGTGTGTGTGTGTGTGTGTGTGTGTGTGTGTGTGTGTGGGGGTGTGGGTGTGGGTGTGAGTGTGAGTGTGAGTGTGAGTGTGTGTGAGTGTGTGTGTGTGTGTGTGTGTGTGTGTGTGTGTGTGTGTGGTGTGTGTGTGTGTGTGTGTGTGTGTGTGTGTGTGTGTGTGTGTGTGTGTGTGTGTGTGTGTGTGTGTGTGTGTGTGTGTGTGTGAGTGAGAGTAATAATGCATTCACTCCTCAGCTCAGAGGGTTGAGCTGGTTTGGGTGTTGCAATGCAGATGTGTTCCCTTGTTTATACTCCAGACCTTTTGACCTGAAGGTGTCTCTATAGCAGAGAAACAAGCACTGTGTGTCCCTGCTCCGCTTTGTTCCTGGTGTTCTCTCTGCACACACCTTCATCCCTCTCCTTGTCTCACCTCTCTGTTGTTTCACCGATGGTGAGACAGGGACGAATATCTGACTCAGCTTTTACTTATTTCATTAGTTGTTCATAACTCTGTCTCTCTGTCCTGTGAATGAGGACACTGATGTGATTGAATTACCCCCTCCTCCTCCTCTCATCCCCTCTCCTCTCCCTCTCTCTCCTCTATCCTATGTGTTTTGTATACCGTTGGCACTTTCCCTCCTCTGAGCCAGGGTTCAATGCTGTTGTTGCACTTTCTCTGGTCTTGCGTAACTGTGCAGCGGTCGTGTTGCGTTGCATCCTCCATCTCCTCTTCCCTAGGCGCAATGGTCACTATGGGAAACATTGGCCCAGAAAACTGACCTTCATTTCAGTAAATCTAGAAAGAGTATTTTCACACTGTGGGTGGAGCTCGACTCCCTAAAGGACAGTGTCAGTAGACTACTTCGTTGAAGTAGGATAACACATTGGGATCTGCTTTAGATAAGGGTAGAAACCAAAATCAGTTGAATTCATTATTTATTGATGGGAGTGTTTCAGCTTGCTGGCGTTCTCAATGTCGGTCACCACTAAGGAAAACACACTGGTGTTTAAACACAGGAACTCACAGGATGAAAACAACTACTCTGTCTGAGAGCCAGCCTATAATATGTCTTTTTATACAAGAACAAACCTGGTTTTGAAAGAAAGAAAACATAGAAAAAACAACAGGAAATACAATACATTTAATTCACATTTCATGCCAGCATGTGCCAGAAGTTTTTATTCTGTAAGCAGTCCCTCTAAATTATTTGTATTAAGGGAAAACCCTAACCCTAAACTCTCAGATTTTACTCCTTGACATACAATTATAAAGTAATCACTGATTGCATAATATATTGGCATTAGAATAATGTCACTATCACCATTGGCGGATGTTAGAACAACCTAAAGTAACTGTAGCTAGCAGTAAAAGCGTCACAAGTTGCCAGACGCCATTATAAGCTAATTTGTATATTGTTAAAATAATCGGGCCTTGATTTTCTTCAAGTTTATCAGTTTTGTTGGTTGTAATGCGGTGAATTATCTTTACCAGACTCTGGGGAGATCAGAAAGCACTTTAATGGTCTTCGTGTGAGTCACTTTGAGATGTGGTCATACGATGGGGTTTGGTTGGTAAAGTGGTAATGAAATGTTGAGAGGACACACTGTAGGCTATGATGTGGGGACCCAGAAAATAAACCACATAGGCTGGCTACACTGCAATATATGTTGTTAAAAGAATAAGTCACAAAAACAATCATTCTTGCAGCAAAGAGACAATGATCACCTAAAAAAATGTACAGTAATACAAGAAAAGCATGTAGCCCAAGGCCAGGAGAGAAAGTATGAAAAGCATCACTCCTAAAAGCAAAAACACAGGTAATTAAATATTTAACGGACTCTTGTTACTGTCAATGTTTTGCGCCTTCAAACCCAAGATGAGCTGCACTCACTGTGTCGATTCAGAAGCTCTGCTAAACCCAGAGGATGTTTATTCCCCTGGAGGACAGAATTTAACTTATGTGTTAATATCATCTTCCTGCGACTCCCTCCTCACATCACAGCACCTCCAGCTGTAACGCTTGTGTCTAGAGGAGTTGTGCTTTATAAAAAAATTGATATAAAGTTATTTCTCGTGTGAAATACAGTGCCTGCGGGTATAACGATCAGAGAAAACTTTTACTATGGAGCTGGATTGCCAGGGGTTTGTTTTTCACCTCCTAATGCGCTCATGCAGCCGCAAATAAGCCAAATCCAAACAAACACACCTGTGATGCGTTCAATGACCTGCATCCAGCTTATAGATTGCGTCACTGCTGTTGTGTCGCTAGGATACAGCTTAGCTTTTTCTTACTCCAGGGCTGCTTCTCAATGTCAAGGAAGGATTCTTCAGTGCCTCTATTTCAATCAATCAATCAATCAATGTTTATTTATATTGCCCAATATCACAAATGTTACATTTGTCTCAGTGGACTTCACAGTTTGTACAGAATATCAGTATGAGAAAAACGACACCCTCTGTCCTTAGACCCTCTGTCCTTACACCCTCTGTCCTTAGACCCTCACATCGTACAAGGAAAAACTTCCGAAGAAAACCCACAGTTTAAAGGGAACATGGAGAAACCTCAGGGAGAGCAACAGAGGAGGGATCCCTCTCCCAGGACGGACAGACGTGCAATAGATGCCGTGTGTAAATCGAAGAGATAATACATTTATAACATAGGTAGTCCAAATGTTTGGAAATGCATGTGTCTATAATAAGAAGATGAATCCACTAGGATGTCAGCAATCTGGTGGGAGCCATCAGGGAAGTAGTATGGTGAGAGTCAGGCAGGACCGCAGAGACAGGTTCAGCCACCACTCGAAGTCCAGGACTCAGATCCAGAACTCAGGCTAGAGGATACAGGACACAGGACCGCAGCAACAGGATCAGCCTCGACTCAGGATCCCGGCGTAGATATAGACACCAAAATAAATTTGGGGGAAGCTGGGTTATTCGGAACATGAGAGTACACAGGTACAGACAGACAGAAGGAAGAAGTAAGGTGCCCCCCGACAGTCTAAGCCTTCAAGGATGCTACGTCATCGAATCCCGTTGAAGGACTGTTCCAATCTACACGATCCTTGGAATTCTATTGAGGACTGAATCCTTTCAAGGCTGCTCATGTGTATCCTCGGCGGTCTTAAAAGCCCCACAATGCTTTGGGCACGGACCAATTTCCCAAATCTTTGGCAGATAATGGCTTAATCCAGGCAGTACACATTTAAATGTAAGTATGTTCAGTGGCGTAGTAAATGTGCACATGACTTGTGTTTAAAGATTATAGTCTGTTTGAGTTGTGCCCGTGTGAAAGCGGACTATTAGGTTTGAATGAGACTTTAGAGCGTTTTGCACCTAAATAAATAATTTAAATGAACCTTGTTTTGACTTGTTTTGTTGATATGTGTGGTTTATGCTACAATGTGCACCAATATGTTGTTAAAAGGTTTGCAGACATTAAGTATGATATGAATACAAATGTTATTATTGATTGGTGATGGTGATTTTATGATTTTCTTATGGCTGCTTATCCTCCAGGACGTTTTCAAGGCTGCAAACAGAAGGAGAACGTGTTATGTTAGTTTAGTGGTTCTGTCCTGGAGAGATGATCATTTTACAAAATACAGTTACTCAAGTACATCTTCGATCTTCGCAGATCAGTTTAGTAGCAGGAAAGGGGAAAAAGTAAACACACTCCTACAGATTCCCTGAGAAAAGCTGGAGGAAACCAATCGAGGAAATGATTGGCACCTGTGTGATGTTAAAAGGAGGACAGCATGTCATTCAACAGAAAGAGAGAAAGAACCAAGAGGAAGTCGGATCTAGCAAGGAAGAAAGTAGATCAGTGTTTCCGCCAGACCAGGGCTGAGAGGGCGTCCATCCCGAGAGCCGGGGGTGGATCTTCAATAGTCCGAAAAGAATACCACCAGACTCCTTTGCCCCTCCAACAGAGGGATGTCCTTGTCCTTTTTCATTTTCGTTATTTCAAGCGATAAAAACTCTCGATCTTCTCTCGAATTATTAATATTTTTCAAATGACGGCAAGACGCCCCCCTGGCGGAAATGCTGAAGTAGATTCTTATGGACTTCATCAGAGAAATCAGGCTATTTTTGGGAGTGTTGCCACTGAACCCAGGAGCTGTTGGGGAAACATTTCACCTTCCCCTTCCCAGTTAAAACCTGCAATCCGGTGATCTTGTTACGGTGGGTGAAGCAGGCAGGACCCAAATGCAGAAAAAACTGAAAATACCTTTATTTCAAGGATATGGCACACGGATAATCAGAACACTCCCCGGTGAACACAGTCACAGACTAACGACGAACCAACACTGAACACAGGGAGAGACAAGACTAAATACAGGGAGGGGTAATCACAAGACGAGAAACAGCCGGGCAGGGGAGGAGAAACACAAGGGCCACAGGTGAACACAATCAGACAACTAGACACACCAGGGAAACTAACGACAGGAGAAAAAACACAGGGAGAAGGACCAGACAATATACAAGGAGGAAAACATGACAGGGAGAACAGCAAAACACCCAAAACAAGACATACAAAACGTGACATAACACAAAAATCGTAACAGATCTGCTCTGGCCTGTCACCCTCAGATAAGTTATTCTCACCACACCAATATCATTTCCCATCCTCTTGCACTCTACACCCACACACCACACTCTGGACTGGAAAAACAGAACTTTACTTTTGTTTTTGTATCTATTGGATTTAAGTTTTTCTGGAAAATGGTCTGTGACATGAGTTGTTTGTTTAATGTACCGATTATTATTTGGGGTTAAAAAATACAGACATTTTATGTTGAAAGTGGATTGGTTGATTATTATTTTTCCTTTGTAAACTTCATTAGCTAGGTCACCGGGCTATCCCTCTGTTTCTGCGTGTTTAAGCATATCGTTTTTTTTTACAGCTGGCTATACTAAATATTCCTCTGTCTGGCGCCCAAATGAAATGTATTCGTTCAGGGACAACACCTACGCTACAAGTTATGAGTCTTCAAACAAATCGCACTCAATTTAAGGCGGGGCCTCTCATATGACGCACACCTGCACACTTGCTAGCCTGTTCCATTCTTCGTTCTCCGAATGCTAGGAAGGATTCTTGCCTAGCCTCTGAAGGACCTGATCGGGAGGACATGTCCTACAGAGGAAGCGTCCTCGACTTTGAGAAACAGCCCTGGCGGCTATGATTCTGAAAACAGGAAATACACTCGGGCCAAATTAGTTTGTTGATAGTACAAATTATTTAACTAAATCACATTATTAAACCATTCTCTCGTCAGAGCGTTTTCCAGCGCTTCATTTGACCCAAGCTCCATGACATGTGGAAAATCCATGAATGAGCTGGACATGTAACTGGATATTTGTCTTTTCAGGAAGTACAATAGCAGCGTCGTTGGCCTGAACCTCACCTGCATCTGAAGCAAAGATACGAGCTCCGAGGGAAAGAGACGTGAGCGTTCAATAAAGAGCAGAAAGCAGATATCATTTCAAAGGAGAAGGGTGGTTGCTCACAAATAGCCACGGTTGGAAGGGTTACTTTAAAAATGTATTCTGTTACAATGACTAATTACCTAATTTGAGAATCAAAATATAGAGGTAATGAAACCTAATGACTTTAGGATTTCATCAACATCAATGCAAATACATATCAAATCATTTTGATTTAAAGGTGGGGTAGGTAATACACTTCAGAAACACTTGTTATATTCCATGGAATGCTCTTAACATCCCGATAGCAATGAATACATTAAATGCTTTGATAATAAATACATAAAAAAATTTCATCTGTGGAAGCCGTGGCGCTGTAAAAAGCACGACCAATCATCTGAGCCGGCCCGGCTAAAATAACTGGATGGCCTACCTGCCTGTCAGCCTTCCATCTGTGCACAGACTTATCTCGTGCCCTCATTGGTCATGTGCGCGTTCGTGTGTGTTGGAGGAGGGGCTCTGTGAGGAAGAGGCAGATTTTCTCCGGTCGTGTATTTTCAAATTCTAGCGATCTCGAGCTGGTTTCTCCATTCTTACCTTACCTTTAAGTGTATTATGTATGACTACAGAACAATGAAACCAACATAAGAAACCAAGAAGTCTAGTATCAAAAAACCATAAAGCAGATTCAGGCAGTAGGCGTATAGATTCACACTTGGAGTATTAGCCTACAGAACAGCTTACAGAGAAGAGCTAACATCTGATCCTTTAAACAAATGCTCTTTTTAGGTTGTTAAAACCAGTTAAGCCCCATACCCCCCATACCTAACACAGTTAGCACAGAACTCAAGGTAAAATACCCTGTATTACTTATTGGATCTGCACAAACAAGATATCGATTAGCAAACTGAGATTCCACAGATTCCAGACATATAAGTATCATCACTGAGCGATCAGAACTCGCGACAGGGGAAGCAAACACAGACATCACAACACGTAGCTTCACGGAGGAAACACGGAGACATTCTTACCGTAGCTGTTTTCTGATCAAAAGTCGTGTTCAATGGCATCAAAACGACAAAAACGCCGCTGAAGGTTAATCCATAGGTTAATCCAATGTGTCACTTTGAAATGATTACTGATAATCCATCTTCATATTTACTAGTTTGAGCCTAGGTTTCAGTTTTCAGAGCCAAACATAGCTTTCGACTGCATGCGTGTCACACTCACTCCTTAATGGTAATGTGTGTGTGTATGTGGAATCTCCCCTTCGATTATATTGGCTCTAACGGTTCAAAAGAGATGTCAATCACCAAAATCAACCAATGGGTTCCAGAGAAACGCCCAAATCAACCCAAATCACCCCAGAAGTGTTTTTTTTGTGCTAAATCTCTCTAAAAAGGTCAAATGTCACTTGTTTTGCATCAATCTTGATACAGGGTACATATTATATGTTATAGTTTGGATTCCTACAGCTTTTAGTCTATCCCATCATTCAAGGGTGGTTTTCACTATAAGTAATGTTTTTTTTTGGACGGACACTATAATTTAAATTGTTTTACTATGTTCTATCTGAATTTACTTTAAAATAAAAATAAAAGATATTGATTCTGACTCTTCTACATCCAACTCACAGGTTTATCATTGCTTCTAGAAAAAAGATTATTAATTTACGCCTTTTAGAAGTGAAGATATGGTCATTTGTTCTGGGAATGTCATTTCCGAGCCTGAGGCCTGAACAACAGGCTCAGGCTTAACTGGTTTAATAACACTTAATAACCATCCTGCTAGTAATCCCCAATTTCTAGAAATGTAACAGTAATCTGATGACGTATTTTTTATGTCACTGGAGGGGAATACAGTTACCTCATCCTGATTACATAATCCCGTTTCATGACATTCATTACTCCCCAAACCTGCAAATAGCCGTTCTTCCTGAATGTGTGATCAGCCACAGCCACACCACTTGACCTGAGATGTAATCCTAACACAACAAAATATGAAATACGTCTAACTGGCATGTTTGCACATATTGCATATGTTTCTCATCAAATAATCACAAATGCAATACGTTGTTACAGAATATCAATCTATTTATAAAATGCCTTTTTAAATCAATGTTTGGCCATGTTAGCTTAGCATTTGCCTGGAAGATGTTGTATTTGTTCTTCAAGGTTACAGCCTAGAGTATTACTCCTATTGTGACTATAACGACTGTAATGAATGGATCTCCGTATAAAGTTATACATTTTATAATAACCATATTATAAGGGTATATGCACCCTTTTGTATAGCATTAACAATTATTGGAACATTTAGATACCTATCTTTTTTTTATTACTGCGAAATTGTATTCCATATTTTATTACATTTTATTCCAATCTATTTATTTTTTATATTTTGTAATGTTATTATAGTTTTCTTAAAATAGTTCTATATCTGTGTTTTTTTTGTTTGTTTTTTACTTTTATGTATGCACCATAACATCAAGTCAAATTATTCGTACGTGTCAACCCACCTGGTAATAAACCTGTTTCTGATTCTGGGGAGGTGATGTGTGTGCCCAATGGGTTTGTAGTGTTGCATTGGTATTTTCACCAAAGGATGATCTGGTAATGAAAATGTGGGTTTGAAACCAGGTTTCCTCCGACACCTCCCCACCCTGTGACCGTTAATCCTGCAGCAGCTGATATCACCTGTGTCCAGAGGGATTATATCGGAGCTATTTCAGTGAGGGAAAGAGGGACTTTTATTCAGTAATCCTAATAAAAATCATTCCTAGAGGTTGTTTCACAGAGACACAACTGCAGGAAGTGAGTGAAAAATGTAACTGCTGTCAGATCTGCAATATTGCAAACAAATAGGAGAAGCAGTGAATACAAGCTGGTGGCGTCACAATCTAAAATGGCTACAGCAGTTCCTGTTTCAGTGATGTGTGTCTCTTCTGGGTTTCACAGAGTTTAAGCTGCAGCCAGACTGAGACGGCTAGTTTTAATGCAACTAGTAAAACTCTCGCTAATGCTTGGACTGCACACTGTAATGCTTCCACTTAATCTCCTGTGGCTGCAAGGAGAGGATGTTCTCACCTGTAAGATGGCAACAGGAGGATTTAATGAGAGGGCACGGAGCTGAGACTAAATGTATTAAACCCTCAGCTACACAGATACACAGTGTGTACTCCTACCCATTGAGATAGATGAGAGGACTCCACTTCCAATAAGCCATCTCTTGAAGAAGTATCTGTCACAGCAGGGTATATTCTGAAGTAAAACTCATGGTTTCAGAGACTTTGAGATTTTAAATCCTCATACATCTTGTGAGAAAAACTCTGAGATCAGGAAACTCATGCTGCTTCAAAAAGTCACTGCAAATCCCTCAATTGATAAAATAAAAAAGCTTCACCATAAAGACATTTTCATTTGATTCCTTGATTTATAAATGGACACTGGTAGCCTAACATATTCAACATCTTGTAAATACAACCCAATTAATTATCTGTTTTCTATATATGTATTTAGCATATACTATATAAATATAAATAAAGTCTTATCTTATCTTATATACCATTTGTTTTCACCTTATTTTGTAAACCGAACCAACTCAAATTCTTCGCCAAAAATGTGTTAAATAAAATTGCATTTTTTAAATTTTAGCTGCAGATTTATAATTTGTATAAACTCTGTGAATACTCAAGTTTTTCTTGTCAATTGAGAACTTTAATCCAATTGAATAATCAAGTATTGGTGAAAGAAATTAATCCTAAAAATCCGGAGTTTTTTCTAATTAATAATATATATATACTAACCCTCAAAGAATGACCTATAATTTGCTGCTGTATATTTCACACTCAAAATGCAGTGTGCAAAATAAAACTCTGCATATTCACCTTTTTCAAGCCTATTTTGCTTCACTGGGAATCATAAAGAAAGAAGCCACTCTATCAAGGAGTGCTTTCCATCGTCACAAAAGTCAGTGCATCATAACCTAATCATGGAATTGGCCGATGCTCCAAGGTCTTCTAGAGCAAGGTGAAAATATTCTACCGTCCTTCCCTATATTGAAGCAGAGGCAAAGTCTTTGGTGTGGAGATGAATTGTCATCTTTCAGACGAAGGCGAGGGACTGCATGAAACTGCAAATAGGATCGCTGGAGTATTCATTTGAAAGTGCACCTTCCATTGCTCCCATCTCGATGAAAGTTCCCAGTTATAAAGAGACCTTTCTCTCCTCATTCTGTAGAGGCTGTGGCTCAGTGGTTGTGTGCTTGACTTTTAATCAGGGGATAGCAAGTTCAAACCCCACTGCAGTCAGCATCTCATTGTGTCCCTGGCAAGACACTTCACCCCAAATTGCTCCTGTGGGGATTGTCTACAGAACTGAATGTATGTAAGTCGCTTTGGATAAAAGCGTCTAATAAATGACATGTAATGTAATGTAGAGGATAACACTTGGCTAATCTCTTTCCTTTCCAATTTCTGTATTTAAAAATGTGGAGTGCAAATGCAAAACAGTGAGTTACATGCATGTTTTAGCCTGCCTCGTACTCATTGTAACGCCTCCATTGGACTCCTTTGTTCACTTCCGTAACATAATGACACCACTATGTAATACCCTCTTAGCGGTTGACCAATCACAAGAGAGACATGGAGACATGTCCCAGTAGAGACACTACATACTGATATACACCTGAACATCAGCAGGAGAGGACTCTTTAAAGTAGAGACACTACATACTGATATACACCTGAACATCAGCAGGAGAGGACTATTTAAAGTAGAGACACTACATACTGATATACACCTGAACATCAGCAGGAGAGGACTCTTTAAAGTAGAGACACTACATACTGATATACACCTGAACATCAGCAGGAGAGGACTCTTTAAAGTAGAGACACTACATACTGATATACACCTGAACATCAGCAGGAGAGGACTCTTTAAAGTAGAGACACTACATACTGATATACACCTGAACATCAGCAGGAGAGGACTCTTTAAAGTAGAGACACTACATATTGATATACACCTGAACATCAGCAGGAGAGGACTCTTTAAAGTAGAGACACTAAATACTGATATACACCTGAACATCAGCAGGAGAGGACTCTTTAAAGTAGAGACACTAAATACTGATATACACCTGAACATCAGCAGGAGAGGACTCTTTAAAGTAGAGACACTACATACTGATATACACCTGAACATCAGCAGGAGAGGACTCTTTAAAGTAGAGACACTACATACTGATATACACCTGAACATCAGCAGGAGAGGACTCTTTAAAGTAGAGACACGACATACTGATATACACCTGAACATCAGCAGGAGAGGACTCTTTAAAGTAGAGACACTACATACTGATATACACCTGAACATCAGCAGGAGAGGACTCTTTAATGCATTTCACTGTAAAACTGGGGAATGCCTCGTCATTTGTGATAACTAAGTTAGTTACAAGACACTGAATATTAAGCTATGATGCAACTAATAAGAAAATAAAGCAGAAATAATGTGTGTCCGGAATATTAATCAGAAACTCCCCACTGATGCAGACATCAGTTATACGTCTATAATTGATGGGGAACTGTAATGTGATGAGAAGCACTTGATACAGCTGTTGGTCACAAGCATGGCCACTTGTAGGAGAGGATTGGACTTGGATAAATGCCCAGGGCTAGTTAATAGCATCTAGGGGAGAATACACTAAGGCTACAGTGGTTACATAACACACAAGCACACACAGTCTGATGTCTAAATAACTTTAGCTCGCTTCTCAAACTATGTGTCAAAGTGGTAAATATAAATATATTTTTTTGGACTGTGTATAGTTGTTGTCTTATCAGCCTTGAAAAACAAGCCCAGCCCAGAGATTGACCTCTCATGAATTCAAGGATGCATAATGTGAGATCTTTGTCCAATAACACCCTAACTGCCCGAACCAGAGACCAATGACACGAAGCAGAGTGACCTTTGTGGTTCTTAGAGGGAAACATCCCACAACACTAGGGAAGGCAATTACCAAGGCAATACAAGGCCTGCAAGCACACAAACACAACCATTTAATATCCTAATCGTACTGCAAAATAAATCAAAGGACACATTGCAGCTGTCTTATATGAGAATACTTTGTTCCACAGCTGACAGTATGATTGGTACTGATTTCTTTAGCCCCGAGACTAGGATAAACTGAAAAGAGTACAAGGAAGCTTATAAAAGTTAACAGTATTTAATGAAACAACTGATGCAGCGATATACAATGAAATGTGCGAGTTGGTGGCTCCCCCCCTCCCAGCTGTTGGTCCCGTGTGCGTTGGGTCAGCAGAGGTTGAAGAAGAAATCGATTGTCCCTGTCCATCACGGTTTATCAACTGTAATCTTCTCCTATTGGCCGGCGTCGACGGGGGCGGGTCCAAGGCAATTCCTGTCGTTTTTTCTGGTGTTAAATTACAACATTCTAATGTCTGTGGTTATTTAAATATTCCCTAATAACAATATTTCAGCGTCAATAAATGAGTGTTAAAAACAGTGTGTTTAGTGTACAACACCACATGTCCTTTCACCTTCAATTCACAGTTTCAAAACGTAGCATTCGCAACATGCTAATGCTAACCGGAAATTACGAGATTTACTAGCGGAAAACCGGAAGTCATGTGTGAACATTTGATTTTTAGAATAAAACTGATTTAAATTAAATACAGTGTATTTAATTTAAATTACGCCATATCAACATTGATTTACATTTCTTACAGTACTCTAAACCAATGGCTTGACAGCAATGCTTCAGATCTCTTCTACAGCATGCAGGGACCACGGCTCATCTCCACAGTATGCTCCTTCAAAACCTCCCCGACTCATCTGAGCAGGCAGAAAATACAGCAAAATAAAAGTTAAATTAGTAATGCTGCTCGGGCCCGCTGGCACAGGGAGGGAGGATTTGTAATATTGATGAGCTGAGTGCAGCATGCATGACTCATCTGGAGCTGGAGATGAAGGAGAGCATGAAAACCAAACAGTACAAGTCATGACTTCTTTCTTAACCCAGAATCACAGCACAAGAAACAACACTTTCTACGTGTCTTTAGTTTGCCAAGAATATCACGGTACGTCCACGCGCCCAGCTTGCCGGTGGGCGTGTCTGGCGTGTGACCAACAACCAATCACATGAATCTCCAGCCCTGGACACACAAGCACGCGGTTCGATTGGCTAGCGCTTGTACTGGCATATGATTTGATTGGCTGACGCTTCCGTCGAAGCTTGAAAAGTTGAACTTTTCTCAACTTTTGAAGCGATCAACGGAGGCAAATTGACGCGACGGAACCACAATGCAGTTCGGCAAAGCGTGACGTCACCCCATTCAAAGTGAATGGGAAGCTTCTCTGTTGAAGCAACGCATGCTGCCGTGTGGACGGGCCGTTGCTGAAACCCTCAATCATGCCTTCATCTAATCCAGACTATTACAACAGCATCTTCTATGTCACACCGTCCAAACTCCTCATTAAACTCCAGTATATCCAGAACTGTTTCGCCCATTTCTTCACCTGCTCCAGTGACCACATCACCCCTGTCCTGCAGGACCTCCACTGGCTCCCCGTCCCACAACGCATCCATTTGAAAATCCTTCTCCTCACTCACAAGGCAATTCAAAGATCTTTACAAAAATGAAAGACATTAAGCGCATAAAACACATTAGAAACATTACAAAGCAAAGATAATAAAACATGAATAACAGGTACATGAATAAAAGTTACAGTGCAGAGTGAGATGAGAATATTTCAATTAAAAGCAGCGGCAAAAAGAAAAGTCTTCAGCCTGGATTTAAAAGTAGTCAGAGTTGCAGTGGACCTGCAGGTTTCTGGGAGTTTGTTCCAGATATTTTACAATATCCCTTACCAAATTCTCACATTCCTCTACCCCTAGTCTTCCCGGGAAATTATAATTATTTTGACACTTTTCTAACCTTTTTATATTCCTTTCATCCTTCTCTTTCATCCATTTTGCATCCCCAGACAACACATTTTCCCCATAAAGCCCCCCATCACCAGGCCCCCCCTTCCCGCAGCCTCCGCTCCTCAGACGCCAACCTACCGTCATTTCCTCATAGGCCCAATGTAAGAATACTATAATGGATATATTTTACAGTTTTTCAGAAGAGCATTAAACCAGTTTTCAACAAATGTATTGACATTAAGGACCTCAAACTAGTACGTATGAACACGTAACATCCCCACATAATTTAACAAGAGAGGGGGTCTTATGGCTTTCAAAGGATTTTAATCTTCCAAATGGCATTTAAAAGTACTCCCCTTTGTTGAGAACAGCAGAGATAGCCCTCATAAATGTCATCCAAAGTTATTTCATTTAAGAATATATGACCTCGGGAACATAAGGATGAGTTTATTTAAAATATACTGAAATGCTTTATCCAGAATCTGCAGCCCTCGGAAAAATGATTCATATAAATTGAAATTCCATTGATGATGACTAAGCTTGTTTAAGACATTGTTTTGTTGACGTCAGTAATTAGCATGTCTGAAATCGTAAGTGCATCATAAATGTTTTATTAATAAGCCATTTGAATAAGGCAGCCAGCTTTTGTTTATTGAAAAAAATCAAAAAGCAAGTGCGTCTGCAATGTTGCCCGGAAACTGCAAAATTGCTTTTTCATAAGTGGACATAACAACATACCAAAAATAAGTAATCATTTCCCCTGGTTATGTCATTAAGTGTACTGAAAAAAATGGTCAAATCTGAATATATAAGGCTCCCTTAACTTGTAGTTGTAATTGATTAATGTTTGTGTGCTTGCCTGCTTTAGTCAGAGGTTTGTGTGTTGAATTCCATCATCTCACACATTGTTCCTTTGATAAAGCCAATCTAAAGCAACAGGATGCAGCCCCCAGAGGTAACTGCTATGGATCCTGAACTATTGGATTCTTACATATTAGCATGCTAAAGCACAGTGGCTATTTTGTAGTTCCCTTGGGACATCAGGTCACCATAGAAACCAACTGGGACGTGACAGGAGACAAATGTATGTTGACAAGTTTGATGTTGGAAAGTAATTATCCAAACAAATGCTAGGCTTTTTCTTCTTCAAGTTGTTTCATTACTTGCATTAGAGCTATAACTTCCTACTTGACACACTTTGAAGTGGATGAGTTCAAACCAGTATAGCTTACATACACTGAGTCTTAAAGAGGCCCTATTATGCTTTTTGGGGTTTTCCATGTCCTGTATTGTTATAGGTTGTCTGCATGTAAATTGTCTGCAAAGTCTAAAATCCAAACTTCACTTCTTTGTTTACTTCTGGAACATGATGACATCTCTATGTAACACTTGCACATATATCGGCTAGCGCTCCAACACATTGTACATGAGCGGTTGACCAATCACAACAGAGCCGGCCAGCTAACCAATCAGAGCAGACTGAGCTCTGGTTTCAGACAGAGGGTGAAAAGAGGTGCTGCAGCACAGACAGTATGAGAAAAATAAAGAGCTTTTGCAACGTTAAAGCATGGAGACATGTAGAGACACTACATACTGATATACACCTGAACATCAGCAGGAGAGGACTCTTTAAAGTAGAGACACTACATACTGATATACACCTGAACATCAGCAGGAGAGGACTCTTTAAATTAGAGACACTACATACTGATATACACCTCAACATCAGCAGGAGAGGACTCTTTAAAGTAGAGACACTACATACTGATATATACCTGAACATCAGCAGGAGAGGACTCTTTAAAGTAGAGACACTTCATACTGATATACACCTGAACATCAGCAGGAGAGGACTCTTTAAAGTAGAGACACTACATACTGATATACACCTGAACATCAGCAGGAGAGGACTCTTTAAATTAGAGACACTACATACTGATATACACCTCAACATCAGCAGGAGAGGACTCTTTAAAGTAGAGACACTACATACTGATATATACCTGAACATCAGCAGGAGAGGACTCTTTAAAGTAGAGACACTACATACTGATATACACCTGAACATCAGCAGGAGAGGACTCTTTAAAGTAGAGACACTACATACTGATATACACCTGAACATCAGCAGGAGAGGACTCTTTAAAGTAGAGACACTACATACTGATATATACCTGAACATCAGCAGGAGAGGACTCTTTAAAGTAGAGACACTACATACTGATATACACCTGAACATCAGCAGGAGAGGACTCTTAAAGTAGAGACACTACATACTGATATACACCTCAACATCAGCAGGAGAGGACTCTTTAAAGTAGAGACACTACATACTGATATACACCTGAACATCAGCAGGAGAGGACTCTTTAAAGTAGAGACACTACATACTGATATACACCTCAACATCAGCAGGAGAGGACTCTTTAAAGTAGAGACACTACATACTGATATACACCTGAACATTAGCAGGAGAGGACTCTTTAAAGTAGAGACACTACATACTGATATACACCTGAACATCAGCAGGAGAGGACTCTTTAAAGTAGAGACAACTACATACTGATATACACCTGAACATCAGCAGGAGAGGACTCTTTAAAGTAGAGACACTACATACTGATATACACCTGGACATCAGCAGGAGAGGACTCTTTAAAGTAGAGACACTACATACTGATATACACCTGAACATCAGCAGGAGAGGACTCTTTAAAGTAGAGACACTACATACTGATATACACCTGAACATCAGCAGGAGAGGACTCTTTAAAGTAGAGACACTACATACTGATATACACCTGAACATCAGCAGGAGAGGACTCTTTAAATTAGAGACACTACATACTGATATACACCTCAACATCAGCAGGAGAGGACTCTTTAAAGTAGAGACACTACATACTGATATATACCTGAACATCAGCAGGAGAGGACTCTTTAAAGTAGAGACACTACATACTGATATACACCTGAACATCAGCAGGAGAGGACTCTTTAAAGTAGAGACACTACATACTGATATACACCTGAACATCAGCAGGAGAGGACTCTTTAAAGTAGAGACACTACATACTGATATACACCTGAACATCAGCAGGAGAGGACTCTTTAAAGTAGAGACACTACATACTGATATACACCTGAACATCAGCAGGAGAGGACTCTTTAAAGTAGAGACACTACATACTGATATACACCTGAACATCAGCAGGAGAGGACTCTTTAAAGTAGAGACACTACATACTGATATACACCTGGACATCAGCAGGAGAGGACTCTTTAAAGTAGAGACACTACATACTGATATACACCTGAACATCAGCAGGAGAGGACTCTTTAAAGTAGAGACACTACATACTGATATACACCTGGACATCAGCAGGAGAGGACTCTTTAAAGTAGAGACACTACATACTGATATACACCTCAACATCAGCAGGAGAGGACTCTTTAAAGTAGAGACACTACATACTGATATACACCTCAACATCAGCAGGAGAGGACTCTTTAAAGTAGAGACACTACATACTGATATACACCTAAACATGAGCAGGAGAGGACTCTTTTAAAGTAGAGACACTACATACTGATATACACCTGAACATCAGCAGGAGAGGACTCTTTAAAGTAGAGACACTACATACTGATATACACCTGAACATCAGCAGGAGAGGACTCTTTAAAGTAGAGACACTACATACTGATATACACCTGGACATCAGCAGGAGAGGACTCTTTAAAGTAGAGACACTACATACTGATATACACCTGAACATCAGCAGGAGAGGACTCTTTAAAGTAGAGACACTACATACTGATATACACCTGGACATCAGCAGGAGAGGACTCTTTAAAGTAGAGACACTACATACTGATATACACCTGAACATCAGCAGGAGAGGACTCTTTAAAGTAGAGACACTACATACTGATATACACCTGAACATCAGCAGGAGAGGACTCTTTAAAGTAGAGACACTACATACTGATATACACCTGAACATCAGCAGGAGAGGACTCTTTAAAGTAGAGACACTACATACTGATATACACCTGAACATCAGCAGGAGAGGACTCTTTAAAGTAGAGACACTACATACTGATGTACACCTGAACATCAGCAGGAGAGGACTCTTTAAAGTAGAGACACTACATACTGATATACACCTGAAAGTTATCACAATAGAGCCCCTTTAACTCATAGAAAAACTCATAGTAAGTTTAAACTTTTAACCAAAACTTAAAAACGCAATTTTCTCAACTTTATGCCCTTGAGAGGACATCAGGCTTCAGAAATACACAACTACACACGCACGCCCACATGCACACAATATCACAATAATACACTGCACCACAATCATATATACTCTCAGATAAGTCTGTGTCAAGATATCTCTTTATTACTGTTCCCCCTTCCTTTCTCTATCTTAATTTCATGGTTTTACCGGTTCAATAAAACAATACCCGTATCAGCGAAAAACACATCAAGCAATGTTGGCTCAGTGAGAGCAAGATAAAAGACTGAGGAAATAAAGCTATCAGCTAAAGAGCAACCAACTCTCTTGGTTTGATAAATGCCCCCCATGATGCATTCTGAAATAAATCACTGTTGTCTTGTTTTAAGTGCAGCATTAGCATAATCCGCCTGTAGCTGTGACACACTGAGTCAGGGACAGGTCACCCAGCTGTTTCTAATGCAACTCATTAGTATTGTTGTGGACAGTTGATCACACATCAGACTCCTAAGTGATGTTAGCATGCATGTAACTGTGTGGATGAAAGTGTGGTTGTGTATTTGTGTGTGTGAACAAGACAACCGAACCGCCTATCCTTTCATAACTGTTCTCTTGATGAGTGTTGTCTGTTTGCTTGGCTGTTAGGACTCACCCATAAGCCCAACTCAAAATATGCACATGCTAACAATGGCAACTAGCCCACAGAGGATAATACACTTTACTCACACTGTCTGGGCTGGATTAAGTGTTCGTGGAAATAGTGGGCAAATGTGTGGGAGTGTTCTTGGACATTTATTTTTAGATTAATCAAATGTTTGCACCATGACAAGGATTTAAATCGAGGTCGGAGCCAGAAATGTCATCAGGGGGACCTGAAGTTTGAGCATCATTATGATTAGTTGACGACTTTATTTGCTGAGTGAAAGCTCAGAAACATTACAAGTTTGCCAAATATTTTGTCAATCAAATCAAATCAAATCAAGTTTTATTTATATAGCACATTTATAAACCATTTTTGGTCGAGCCAACTGTACATATAATAGAAATAGCCTACAGTAGACACTTTACAGCAAATACAACAGCACAGATTGTTCAGAATATCAGTATGAGAAAAATCATCAATCATTAACAGCTTTACATTAAAGGGCCCATATCATGCTTATCTGGTTATCACCCGTCCCCTTGTGTGTTATGAAGCTTGTTCTGCATGTAAACGGTCTGCAGAGTCACAAACCCTCAAAGTACACCCTGTAGCGAGTAAAACTCTAACACAGAAAATACCTGTCTATGCTGCCCCAGAACGCCTCGTTGGAGATTTCTCTTTTTCCATTGTGTGCTTCCTGGGTTCTGTGACGTGTGAACACCCAGATCAACAACAAATGACCGGATTGGCCCAAATGGACCAATCCGCAGAGCACCTCACACACCAGGACCCCTTGGCTAACTAACAGGGAGTCCCCATTGACTTGCATAGAGCTCCCTGAACGCTGGTCGAGTTGGGATGGCGGAGAAATGCTCTCCGCAGCAGACCCGTTCTCACAGCGTTACAAACCTTCTTCTTTCTGAATATCAAGCCACACTTATTGGTTTTACTTCGGCTGTGAGTGTTTGTGTGCTCAGGATGAGTTTCGCTATGTCTCGCTGTATCGCCGACCCGGAAACCTGTCCGCTCCTCGCAGCAGCGGCGAGCAGCAGCGAGCCTCGCAACGTCCCGACCAATCAGAGCACACTGGGCTCACAGGGAGGGGGGGGGGCAGGAGCTCCAACAAGCCGTTTAGGACAGAGAGTGAATACCTGGTGAATACACATACTATACAGAGATGCTGTGAGAAACCAATGTGATTTTGGAAAATTGCACAATTTAAATCTATTCTAGTAGACCTCAACAATGGAATTATGATCAGTAGAAATGGCCATGACATGGGACCTTTAATGTAATGTGGGAAAGTATTAGTAACAAATACACACTTTTAAATACACTGACATGCTTACTAATGGCATGAAAAAGGGTGTAGAATCACACAAAACTGTAATCAAGAGGACTAATTGAACAACATGCCTATGAGGTTTGGTCAAGAGATAGGTTAATCATTAAATGAAGGAAGTGAAGTGGAAAATAAAGTGACATAAACATCTCATGTGTGTGTGTGAATGCCTTCATTTCAATCTGAAGTGTGTGAAGTATCCCTTTACACGGTTGTCCCAGTCAGGGCTCTGTGTGGTGATTACTGCCACATCAATTATGAATGGGCAGTAATGCACACTTTGCCTGAGTGCAATCCCGAGTGGCACCATTAAAGACAAAAATATTCTGCCCGCTGCACCGCTCACTGCAGCATCAATTAATAACTGTGGCTCTCCCTTACATTCTAGATACGTGTCTTCAAAATATCAGTGTCTTCCGGTTTTTAGGAGTGGTTTGAAGGGTGCGATTAGGAACACCGCCAAGGATATGTTAGTGGGAGGGCTGAGTGTTGGAGCGAGATATCTAATTATTGATTCGTCTGCCAACTTCACACTGTGGGAAGGAGAAATCTGAGGAAAGAGTGAGTGCATGCTTGACCTGCAAATAATATGCTCACTGTTCACTTCAGCTATGTCCTCAATTGTGATGTCTTTCCTCATGTCTATTTAAAATGTGAGAAATATTTTCAAATGGTGCCCAATATCAATACCATACTAATGTCGCTGCACAGAACTCCGAAGTTGTCATTAACAAATCATAACAAAACTTTTTCTTGATTTCAATAGTAGTGGATATTCCAAAGTTTGGCAAAATACTAATCTGTTTTCATTCATACTAGCTTGACAGCAAACAGTTAATCTCCAATCTGTGAAGTTAAAACTTCTTTGCAGCAATGTTGAGCCAATCATGAAATGAGTGAAACTGGATTCGCCTGTCAATACACTGATATTTATTGAGAGCCTGAGCGGCCGGAGAGTTCACAGCATATCACAGTTCCCTGCAAGATACCAGCAAACTCTGAAGCCTAAAAGCGCCAAGAACCCATCTATACAGACAAGAAGAGGAGGGCCCTAAAACACGCGGGTTTTCCTTTAATGCATGCCAGATGTCGAGACAAAGACTCGTTGCATTGTAAACCCACATGAGCCAAGCTTCTCCCCCACAAGACATCAGATGACCTCTTGACCTGTGTCTTCCTGAGAAGCTATGGATCACATTACAGGCAGGAATACACTTCAACCATATTAAACAGATTCCCGAGGACAGTTCACTAAACTCTATATACTTTAACAAGACCAAAATATTCCTTTACACAATCAACCAATCTCTGATCGTGAAAACATTCTCTATGGTGCACACCAAGGCTCTGTTTTAGGACACCTGTTTTATTTTTAAATGTTTATTTATTAGTTTATTCAGCAGAGACAGTGCACATTAATACACGTTTGGGCAAAGTGCCATACTCCCTGGACAGATGTGGTAAAGTCAACTAAAAACTAATTATGGTATGTTCTTTTACTTGCTAAGGTCATCAAAAACCTGAATGCAGATGACACCCACATTTATATTCCCATCTTGCCTGTAGATACAGACTCGTGCAATTAATTACATAGCGTTTTTACTGTGTCTTTGGGTTTCCACTGTACTGCTTTGTTGGCTGTGTTTCATTTTAAGATTAGTGCAGCTGTGTGTACGTAGCACTAAAACCCAAGCAAAATGTGCCTTTGGGGATAATAAACTGTATATATTTAATCCATATTTTCTGTCAAGCAGTAAGAATAATCCAATAGTAAAAATGTTGTCCATACATCTAAGGCAATAGGGTGGTTTTGATCAGTTTTCTACTATATTTACCTATAGAGGGTAATAAACCCTAACGCACTAATATCAGGATATTGTTTTTTTTTATTCATCTGTGATTTTCTTCTCCGTTCCACTTTTACAAACACTATAAAAATAGGGCTAGGCAGTGTTTTGTTATTTATCTCATCAGATTGTTTTCCCTCTCCTGCCCCTGCTGAAGCACCCAGAGCTCCTTACTCTTCCTCCTCCTCCTCTGCCTCTCTCTATCCAACTTGGTTTGTCACTTGACCTCATCATCGTGTCATTCTCCCACAGCCTACTCTCTTATTTTGCCCGTTTTCTCTGTCAAAACTCCATCATTGTCCTCTCCATCGCCCTTTCACTTTAGCTCTCCGTCCATCTATCTACATTTCCTTTGCTATGCAAAAGCTCTATTAGGCCATTGATTAGCCATAATTTGATTGTTTTCCACTCTCTTTTCCATTTTAGTAAAGTAAATAGCCTTTTCGCCTACAGCTTTGATTATGTATTCTCAGAGTGAATGACAAACACTTTCATAAACGGAAAAAATTGATTTGAAATATGGTGACGCTTTCGTATGGGAGATTTTTTGATAGTGCTCCATATTCGCTATAGTGCCTATATGCATAAGATGGCCTCAGGTAGCCACACACACACACACACACACACACACACACACACACACACACACACACACACACACACACACACACACACACACACACACACACACACACACACACACACACACACTATGGCTTAAGGTCACAGCCTGCCTCCATTGTATTCAGTGTTGCTGTGCAGAAGCTCATTTTGCCCTTTAGCTGATTGCTATCTGCCCATTTGGTTCATTTAACATGTAATAAAGGCCTTTCTCCGATGCGCGGCCTAAAAATACACACACAACCACACACACACACATGTCATGCACACACAGGATAGAGATCAGACAAAAAACAGAGGATCTTAGTCTTTGCCAGAAGTCAATACTAAGCAGTTTGCTATAGCAACCACTCTCAAGCCAGGCCCCTGCAACAGCCCCTTTTACATGTGTTTCTCTTACATGTACACACACACACACCACACACACACACACACACACACACACACACACACACACACCACACACCACACACACACACACACACACACACACACACACATACCATGTATACATCACTTCAGGGGACATTACATTGACTTACATGAATTTCCTGGAGACTTATCCTAACCTTAACCATAACCAACACATGCCTAACCCTTACCCTAAACCTAACCAAGTCTTCACCCTAAAATTAATGATTCCCCTCATGGGGAGCTCCATTTTGTCCCCATAAGGGAGGCGAGTCCCCACATGTGACTGTGTAAACAGATTTAGGTCCCCACAAGTATAGTAATGCTAGGCCACACACACACACACACGCGCGCGCGCGCACACACACACACACACACACACACACACACTCATCATGACAAAGCTAAATGACCTCTTTTTCAAAGATGTCTTAATTGCGCGAAGCACTGAAGAGAATGACTGGTATCAGAAAGATGACATTTCAAAATGGGCCCTGCTTAGATACTTTCTATTTCGAGCACACTTAAAAAGAATAGAGGAAGTTGTACAGTAGAAAGGCAGCTTTGAATGTTTATCCTCAGCTGTGACATCTCGCTATCTCACGATATGAGCTGAGAATAATTCCTTTGCCTTTCTCTCAGGACACCGACCCTTCCAGCAGAGGAGGCCCAGATCTGAAGAGGATACCAGCAGGGAGACAGTTTAATGAATTAATATCCATTGGCCCAATTAGCCTGTGCACTGCAGTAATTATCACGCGCCACACACATTCATGAGCTGGAAATCGGGACATCCCAATGCGCAACTCTGACAAACCCAAAGGATTGTGGGACTTATTTTTAAACTGGAGGAGGTCAAATGTTTCCGATTTGTTCTCTCTGCACATTAATTAGCTGGAACTTGCTTGCGTGAAGAATGTGATGTGACAGATGAGGGGTCTGATATCACTCCTCAGGGGGATGTGGGGGAGGGGATGGCACGTTGTTAGAAAGCAAAACCCACACATAGAACATGTGATTATCTTAATCAGCTAATGATCATCCTGAGATTGCCAATTATGCATTTTCTGTTTTAAAATGGTGCTTTGTTTTTATAAGTGGATAAAGAATGAGGCATTGTGGTGAAGTTCATGGGTCAGAGCTATGTGCAATATATGCATTATATATATGCCGTTAATAACTGTGCTATAGAGAGGCGAAGTCCCACCCATACTTCCGCCCCATGGGACCTTATTTCGGAAAAAGTATGTATTGAAGTCAATGGAGAGAAAACCTATCTTTCGATCCCGTTTGAATTGTGCCATGAATGACACATATGATGTTTGTCAATCTTAAAAAATAATTTCCAAGTCAAAAAAGTCACAGTTTGTCGTAAAACTGTTGAAATATAAGACTATGAAAAATAGAAAGACTACAAATCCCAGAGTCCCGGTCCCGCATGCTGGCTCTTACGGAACCGACTAACTCCCCTTGTGTGTATGCACAGCTCTCAACGTGCCAAGACTTGGAGTGATTTTCACCTCGTTTAATACTTTCCGCCTCATTCTGAAAGAAAGAAGTGTAATGTTTCAACGTGACGGCCGTCTTGGTGTGTGGTGCGAGGCGGGAGATGTAGTTCATTGAGCGGTTTCACACAAAAAAAGTGTTACTTCACAGTTTTACGACAGTTTTATTTGTTTTACTTGCTAAATTATCTTTTAAATTGACAAACATCATATGTGTAATTCGTGGCACAACGGGATCGAAAGATAATCTTTCTCTCTCCATTGACTTCAATACATACTTTTTCCGAAATAAGGTCCCATGGAGCTCCCCGGAAAGGGAGGGACTTCGCCTCTCTATACATACCTGGCTGCTAAATCCTCAGAACTGTCACATTATGTGTTTTTTTTATTATTGTGTAACTTACTTTATTAGAATTATTTTTAATCTTTAATATTTTTTTTTATGAATGCTCAGGAAACATTTAGCTGTCTTTGGCTCTTTCCTGCTGTAACAATGTAAATGTCCCCTCTGTGGGACTAATAAAGGTATTCTCATTCTGATATCTAACTTGTTTAGGAGTTAAGGCAAATATAAATTAAGCCGGGTGGAGCAACACTGGAAATAAAACGAACTATTCTGAACTGCATCAACATCTTTAAATGAAAAAATGGTCAAAGGGCGATATGTGTTGCGACAGGTGTTGCTCATGAAGAGTGAATTAAGTGGACACAACATGGAAACAACTTTAATTGCATGGTTGGTGCAGGTGAGGCAAAAGTGAACAAACTCATCTAACGAGGGGATGATGTCAAGGTGGAGAAATGGGCGTTGAAGCATCGGTGAGAGGAAAGAGATGATTAAAGGGGAGAACTGATTGGCTGGGAGGAACTGTGGGAACAGGGAAGGACTAACGAGGCTGATGCAGTGCAGGTGTGTGGATAAAAAGAAAGCAAAAGGCAAAACAAGAACTGAGGAGGAAAAACACAGCACACAGAAAAAACGAAGTCTAAAACTCACACCAATCTTAGCAAAAGGTGAGAGGTGCAGTACACAGAGCCAGACTGACACAAGTGATTAGCTTACTAGCATATTTTAGCAAATTATGATGGTTTCCCTGCATGCTCTCCACATCACTCCATATCCAGTTTAAAGGGGCCCTATTATGCTAATGTCCAGGTTTCTAATTGTGTTTTGTTTCTCTTCTCCGACATGTTTCCATTCCTTGATGTTCAAAAAGCTCTTAATTATTCTCATGCTACCTCTTTCACCCTCCGTCTGAAATCAGAGCCGAGTCTGCTCTGATTGGTTAGCTGGTCAGCTCTGTTGTGATTGGTCAACCTCTTAGAGATGTCCCGCCCCTTAGCCTATCACGTACAATGTGTTAGAGCGCTAGCCAATAGAAGAGCGAGTGTCACTATATTCAGGAAGTAAACAAAGGAGTCCAATGAAGGCGTTTCGGGGCGAGAGAAACTCTGCTAGGGAACACAGGGATTTGAGCCTTTGCAGACCATTTACATGCACTAAAACCTATAACACACTACAGGAAAGAGAAACCCCCAAAAGCACAATAGGGCCCCTTTAAGCAGTACAATTAACATTAAAGAAAGTCCAAGATGGGAAAATGTGTTTCCAGCAGCACTTATATTTCTACAAAGTGTTCTGACATTACCTGTTTGCAATGACCAGAGATGGGTGTAACTGTAATAATATTACTTTTGTTGTGTAATGTAACGCCTTTTATAATTCAGTAATCACACTACAGTTAGCCTACTAACATAAATAATTACTAGATTCTCCCTTTGACAGACAAGAGGGATTTCCGCCGCAGTTTTATATGTACGTAACATTTGCGCAACTTGAGCGTCCACACATGCAGTGCATAAACATGGCTGAGTCAACAGCGATAACTTTCGAGGGGTGGGAGGTATGCCCATTATTTGTAGTTCGTCCAAAGAAAGGACAGGAATGTGACGGTGAGGTGCAAACTGTGTCCAGGCCAGAAGCTTTTATCCACTGCTGCAAACACAACGTCTAACCTCAACACGCACCTGCAAAGACAACATGCTAACGTGAAGCTAAGAGCTAAGGAGGACCTCCGAATCCAGAGTGAGGATGTAGAGTAAAGTAAACGGTAGTCTGCGTGATCTGCCTGTCGGGAGGGGCCACCCTGTGAGTAAAGTAACGCTAAGTTTATGTAGAGAGTAACGAAGTACAGTAATACTTTTTTTTGAAGTAATATGTAATATTGGAGTAACGACCCCATCTCTGGCAATGACTAACAAGCTTTTCACATGCCGCCAAACCAAGAGCCTTAATTGTGTTCATCATGTGCTCTGTAACATACGACGAAGCCGGGTACTGAGAAATAAATGATTTAGAGAGAGAGAGAAGCAAAAAGAGGGAAATGATGCGCACTCTGCACACAGGAGGTGGGATGGACTGATGGAGGGGAACTGTCCGTGAGTCAAAGCAAACATGAGCTGACAGTCGGGAGGAAACCACGAGACTGGCTGCCTGGCCTTTGGCATCTCGCTCACTTTAATTAAAATAGATCAGAGATGACTCAGACTGCAAGGAATCTGGGTGTGACCCTAGATAACAACCTGTCCTTCACTGCAAACATCGCTGCTACAACCCGTTGCTGCAGATACACACTTTACAACATCAGGAAGATACGTCCCCAGCTGACTCAGAAAGCGACTCAGGTTCTGGTCCAGGCTCTCGTCATCTCACGCCTAGACTACTGCAACTCCCTCCTGGCTGGTCTACCTGCATGTGCCACCCGACCTCTGCAGCTCATCCAGAATGCAGCGGCTCGCCTGGTCTTCAACCTTCCTAAATGTTCCCACACCACTCCGCTCCTCCGCTCCCTTCACTGGCTTCCGGTAACTGCTAGAATCCACTTCAAGACACTGGTACTTGCTTACCATGCTGCGAATGGATCTGGCCCTTCCTACATCCAGGACATGGTTAAACCGTACACCCCAGCGCGTGCACTACGCTCTGCATCAGCCAAACGACTCGCTGCACCCTCGCTGCGAGGGGGACCCAAGTTCCCATCGGCGAAAACACGTGGGTTTGCTGTCCTGGCTCCAAGATGGTGGAATGAGCTCCCCATTGACATCAGGACGGCAGATAGCTTGCACATCTTCCGGCGCAAACTGAAAACTCATCTCTTTCGACTCCACTTCGAGCGTTAGAACTATTAACAAAGCACTTATATACTAATAAAGGACTGGCTTATCTAAAGCCAGTTGAGTAGCACTTGAAATGTTTGGCTCTATGAAACCTGATGTACTTATATGATTCTGTTTTCTTCAAGGTTGTGTCTTCCTGGTCGAATGTACTTATTGTAAGTCGCTTTGGATAAAAGTGTCAGCTAAATGCAATGTAATGTAATATAAAGATGGAGAGAAAGACAGGGGGAAAAGAGGAGGGGATTGTTACCGTGGGAACCAAGTTTGGGTGGATTGAGATCTAGAGTCATGTTAAAGGGGAGAGGGCTGTAGATTTGCTTTGGATATTGTACGTTTTAGGGCGTAATGATGAAGATGAAATTGTATACATTTTCCTCCTATGTGTGAAAAAGCTCAATCACAGAGAATATTATAAGCAGAAATAACTGTGTGTTGATGACATTATGAAGACATATTCTATCTCCCTTTACATATATTTCATTGTCTTGCAATCAGCTGTATGGTCTTTTTCTCCCATGTATAATACTATATTTACATTTATTTCATTGTAATGGTTTGATACATTTATTGTTTGTTTGTTGTTGTATATTATACCAGATTTTCAAATGTTTTATATATATATTGTCTGTAAAAATGCTTACGTTTCTTAACCCTCCTGTTGTCTTCGGGTCAAATCTGACCGATTTACTTTCATCAATCATAACTTTTTTGTTTTACATTCGATTGCATCAAGGCAAGGCAAGGCAAGTTTATTTATATAGCACCTTTCAACACAAGGCAATTCAAAGTGCTTTACAAAAAATGAAAGACATTAAGAAAATGGCATTTAAAATCAGTCATTAAAAAGAAAAGCTAATAAAATAAACATTAAAAGAAAAAATACATGGATAAAAGTTACAGTGCAGTCTAAGATATGAATAGTTCAATTAAAAGCAGCGACAAAAAGAAAAGTCTTCAGTCTGGATTTAAAAGTAGTCAGAGTTGCAGCGGACCTGCAGGTTTCTGGGAGTTTGTTCCAGATATTTGGAGCATAATAACTGAACGCTGCTTCTCCATGTTTAGTTCTGACTCTGGGGACAGAAAGCTGACCAGTCCCTGAAGACCTGAGAGATCTGGATGGTTCATAACTTAGCAGGAGGTCAGAAATGTATTTTGGGCCTAAACCATTCAGTGCTTTATAAACCAGCAGCAGTATTTTGAAATCTATTCTTTGACACACAGGAAGCCAGTGTAAAGACTTCAGAACAGGAGTGATGTGATCCACTTTCTTAGTGTCAGTGAGGACTCGAGCAGCGGCGTTCTGAATCAGCTGCAGCTTCCTAATAGATGTTTTAGTGAGACCTGTGAAGACACCATTGCAGTAGTCGAGTCTACTGAAGATAAAAGCATGGACAAGTTTTTCCAAATCCTGCTGTGACATTAGTCTTTTAATCCTAGATATATTCTTTAGGTGATAGTAGGCTGATTTAGTAACTGTTTTAATGTGACTGTTGAAACTCTTTATGATATCCTTCACAGGAGACATTTGAACATATACAATTGCTGATCACCACTCTCATTGAATTCTGGATGATTTAGTCAACTTTGTAACACCATGGTGTTCCCGCCATAAAGAAAAGGAATTAGTAACCATCCGGATCAGATAAAAACACCCACACACACACACACACACACACACACACACACACACACACACACACACACACACACTCTAGATGTGTTCCCCCCCTTATGTGCCCATCCCCCACATGGATCAAACCTGGCACACGCAATACATGTTCAGTGTCTGTTCTTTGTATATTTACTGCAGTTGTTCATGTGTACAGTTGCAAGAAAAAGTACGTGAACCCTTTGGAATGACCTGGATTTCTGCATAAATTGGTCATAAAATGTGTTCTGATCTTCATCTAAGTCACAACAATAGACACACACAGTCTGCTTAAACTAATACCACACAAACAATTATATGTTTTCATGTTTTTATTGAACACACCATGTAAACATTCACAGTGCAGGGTGGAACAAGTATGTGAACCCCTAGGCCAGGGATGGGCAACTTTGATGGGGGTGGGGGCCACATAATTGATTTACTGGCCACCAGGGGGCCGCAGATTCACTTGGAACACACAAACACACAAATTCCATGTGTTGTATGTAATTATTAACAAATATACTAAGTCTGATATCTTCATTGACATTTTACAATCAAAGGGAACATCCTCTAATAAGCTCACTAAACAAATATCAGTTCACAGAAATGTTATTTCATTTTTACAAGTGGCATGTTTGTATTGAACAGGTTATTAAACAGTGGAATAAAACTATTTTAAACTATTGGAAAGCACGGAAAATGTGTGTGTATTGAGATTAACCATTAAGATGACATAAACATGAAGTGATGAACACTAACCCAGACATTAGTTGTCTAACTTGAACCTAAAACACTCGCCTGTCTTTGCATTCCCCTTATTCCACAATAAGGGGAATGTCAACACAGACACCTGTCCGCCCGCACTCTGCTGTTCCTCAGCGCCGCTCCCCCTCCCGCTGAAATTATGAATGAAAAGCGTAGTAATCATAGATAACACGGCAGGGTCCATGACAGTTTGTTTTCATCTGATTTCAAATAAACAAAGTCTTGGTTTTAAGAATATTAAACTTGTTTCGCCAAATTCAGATGATAAAAACAACTTGTAAGCTTGTAAAGGCATAATTACAAGAGGCAACGTAACGTCACAGCAGGCATAACAACAGCTGGTGTTTCTTGTGAGGGTTTCCCTGGGAAACAAACACAATACACACAAATGCGCCACAGATTATTTTGCGGTATTTTAAATCATGTACGCAGCTCGCGACGTAACTAGGAGTCTAGATTGTGAAGTAAAAACTTCTTTGCAGCAATGTTGAGCCAATCATGAAATGAGGGAAACTGGATTCGCCTTAGTCAATACACTGATATTTATTGAGAGACAAAACGGCCGGAGGATTAACAAAGCAACTCGCACTGTTTAATGCAAGCTGCCAAAATTAACTCTAAACACAAAAGACAGAAACATCTCTATATCTTTTAAAGGAGGGGTCTAAACAGCCCGCCCTTTCCCCTAATCATTACCAGACACCAAGGACAAAGACTGCATATATTGCCCCTCCTTAAGTGCCCCAAGCCCCTCACCCACACAGAGAAAGAGTAGTCACTCATGTGAAGTTTCTCAGGTCAGCTAAGCATCAGACTAAAATATTCCTTTACAGATGGTATCAGTACTACAAGTAAAAACATATATATATATATTTTTATTCATTACGTTGTTTATAAATTAATCTGAGGGCCGCATAAAGAGGAGGTGGGGGCCGCATGCGTCCCGAGGGCCGCCATTTGCCCATCCCTGCCCTAGGCTAAAGACTTCTTCAAGAGCTAATTGGAGTCAGGAGTCAGCCAACCTGGAGTCCAATCAATGAGACGAGATTGGAGGTGTTGGTTAAAGCTGCCCTGCCCTATAAAAAATACACACCAGTTTTGAATGTGCTATTCTTAAGAAGCATTGCCAGATGTGAACCATGCCTCGCACAAAAGAGCTCTCAGAAGACCTACGATTAAGAATTGTTGACTTGCATAAAGCTGGAAAGGGTTACAAAGGTATCTCTAAAAGCCTTGATGTTCATCAGTCCACGGTAAGACAAATCGTCTATCAATGGAGAAAGTTCAGCACTGTTGCTACTCTCCCTATGAGTGGCCGTCCTGTAAAGATGACTGCAAGAGCACAGCGCAGAATGCTCAATGAGGTGAAGAAGAATCCTAGAGTGTCAGCTAGAGACTTAAAGAAATCTCTGGCACATGCTAACATCTCTGTTGACGAATCTACGATACGTAAAACACTGAACAAGAATGGAGTTCATGGGAGGACACCACGGAGGACACCACGGAGGACACCACGGAGGAAGCCACTGCTGTCCAGAAAAAACATTGCTGCACGTTTGAAGTTTGCAAAAGAGCACCTGGATGTTCCACAGCACTACTGGCAACATATTCTGTGGACAGATGAAACCAAAGTTGAGTTGTTTGGAAGGAACACACAACGCTATGTGTGGAGAATCCAAAGGGTTCACATACTTTTTCTTGCAACTGTATCAGTAGTCTGATACAATATGTACAGTTTGAAAGGGTGTTAAATGAAATGTGGTGATGATTAATGGTTTTTGTGTTAATGTAATAGCAGTTAAAACAGGACCGGTCAAATTTGACTGCGAACACCAAAGTCAGGGGGGGGGAAACGAAGACAATAGGAGGGTTAATGCTCTTAATGTCTTTCATTTTTGTAAAGCACTTTGAATTGCCTTGTGTTGAAAGGTGCTATATAAATAAACGTGTCTTGCCTACGTGAGAGTGTGTTTTTCATCCTATGCATCCAGCTTTAATATTATTACATTGGCAGCTTTAGTATGTTCAGCGTTAGATTGCAGATACTAAAGTAGAGGTATGTCTGACTCACATTAACCTGCAGCTGATGGAGACCACAGGGCTTGTTTGGCTCATCACCCCCCCACGGAGCAGTGGAGGGAGTTTTGGAGCATTTCGTCACTCACACAGGATGGGGGTGATTACTCGACTACTGTATTCTGGGTCCTTGGTCTAAATATAGAATTGCTCTTGCGTCGTGCTGCCGCTCGGTTTGTGACGAAGGCATGTGGTCATCATTGATTTATCAGCAGGGCCCAGACAGCTTTTAAAACATGTATGCAGACAACGCTGTGCTTTACATGCAACTACTTCTATTTACTCCGTGCGGATTAGGAAAACAGACTCTAGAGCTGTGATGCTTTAGTTACTGCAGGATGAAGATGTATTGGAGCTTTGATTGTATTACCTGCTGCATGCATATCTGGATTTCTGGAGTGTTGTTTTCCATGATCACTAAATCATTTAAAACCAAAGTACGGTGTGTTTGCTTCCACTTTCTACGTTTAGCCCCCATTTGACATATTTTCAAATCTAAGCATTATAAACATGGGATCTTTTGAATCTTTCTTTTTTAGAGATAATTGATGTCGTTAGCTTTTGGTGAGGTTTGAGCCAATCCCATTATCTGTCTAAGTCAATATACTACAGGCTGCAAAGTATTTGTTGTTAAATCAGGGTGTCTGCGGGGTCTTAAAAAGTATAAAAAGTTGATAAATTTAGCGAAAATTAAGGCTATTAAAAAGTGTTAAACAGCATTTTCCAAGATATTCCATTTTGTAGGGGTGTTGAAAATAATCGTTTCTACGATGCATTGCGATGCGGACGTGGACGATTCGGTCTCGATGCAGTGACGGAAGATAATCGGTTATAGCGTAGTAACGTTGCTTCCTGATTTTCCGGCCGCGGCTTTACTATAACGTTTATTTTTTCTGTCACTTTAATATCAAATCGGTCGGTGACGCAGAGATCAGGGAACAGACGTGACAGCGGCACAGCAACACCAAACACGGAGCAGTCTGCTTTATCCACCAACACAACACCACCAGTCCAGAACCAACAGCAGAAGGGACCCGCTCTGAATCACTCCGTGTCGCTGCGGCACAGGGATTTATGTTTTTTTAAATAATCGCGTTACAATCATGTCCGGTTTTTGGTGGATTTAATTAAGTCTTGGATTGCAAAGTATGAATGTCCTCTAGCAATTTTCAGACGATATATACGTGTGTAAAGTTTGTGAAGGCAGGAGGAAAAAAGCTTCCGCGATCACCGTCTCGTCTCCGTTCCTCCAAGCCCCGCCCCCTCCCTGAAAATAATGAGTGACAGGCTGATAGTGACCCGATAGAAACTTTATTATTCACTTAATCACTGAGATATAATGAAGCTAATTTAATCTCATACATTCATGGGATTTATGTAACAGTAAGACAGAGAATGTAAGTGTGCACCCACATGCACTATTTTAGTTGTTATATGCTATTGTAAATACTCCTGTTGTCTGCTGTGTTCAGACTCAAGTCCTGTGTGTGATGCCACATTCAGGACATTCAGTGTCCTTTTTTTAACAGAAGACCGTTGCTAGAAGCTGCAGCTAGACTGCAGAAGCATTATTTTTGAGGATGGAACAACTTCACACACAGATATAGGGAGGCTAGACCTATACAATTAATTTATTTTGGTTTATAAATGAATGTCAAGACATTTATGTTATTGATTTCTGAAGCACTTTCTAAATAATAAAAAGAGAGTTCATATGTATTTACTGCATGTATGCATTGATGAAAAATAAGCCATGTACAGTAATATAGAAAATTGAGGATGCAACGCATTGGTATGAATCGTGATGCATCGGGATATCGAATTGAATCGAATCGTTGACAGGATAATCGTAATCGAATCGAATCGTGAGACCAGTGAAGATGCACAGCCCTACCATTTTGTAGCTTGTTTTCAATAAGTATATCAATTGTCCAAAGAGGTTGTATTCTACAGTCTGCCTGAATGTAATCATTGCGTAGGTGTGTAGTGTGATTCTGTGTAGTTTATTTATGGCATCCCGTTGGATTTGACGTCTTCTGAACAGGACATCGCACGCTCACTGCTTGATAGCGCGACGGTCCGTTTACGCCGGTTGTTAAACAACATCGTTATGGGGAAATGCAAGTTTGCGTCCAAATGGTTGGAAGATAAGGAGGAAGGACAATCAATACTGTATATAGTCAATGTGAGGTAAAGTGTGTCGCCAAGGTAACCGGTTAAAACTCGAAGTGGCGATGAGGTCTTAAAATGTATGGAAAGGGTCTTAAAAGGTATTACATTTGACTTCAGGAGTCCTGCATATACCCTGTAAATAATTTGGCACTTGGTCCACTCTATTACATTCCTGCATGATAAGATTGCAATGTAATGCCAGCGGTGAAATCCCACACACAGAGCATCTAATAAATCAGAGCAATTAAAGAGGCTGTATTTTGGCTACAGCCCTTGTATAATGGCGGTTGTTGTCATGTCTAAACTGACTATAAAATAACATTATCAGAGTGGGAAAATGCAGGATATTGATAAATCAAAATTCTCACATAAACACAAATATGGGTTGTGAAATGCTGATTACAAAGACAACCGATATGCCATTTTGTTGGGTTCAAACTTCAAACTATAAGATAAAATCCAAGTAAAATATTTGTGTACTTTTTTAAAAAGCATATTCATTTCTAGGCTTATGTATGTCTCAGTTGCACTAGTGTACTTTCAGACAAGGCTATGGTTCCAGGTTCAAGGACCACAGTACTGTTGTTGTCTCATGTTATTGTGCTATTGGTCTTGAAGTAGCCTGTAGGAGGAGGATACTGAGAAGTAATGGTAAAAGGAACATCATGTAATGTCTATTAAATATAATCTTTTGCCAACAAGTGTTTTGAAGTACTGATAAGTAGAGACATCACTGTGCACGGATACACTTGTCACGGCCCTATCCTTTCAATACCTGACAAAACAGCTCCTTCAAAACAGCCACGATGGCCTCCAACGGCACAGCAAAACAATCTGCGGTTTGAGGGCTATTGAGAGAATTGTTCCCACAGGGAGTGGGATGAATGAGGTTTACAGCGGGGTTAGTGTAATCTGTTGACATAGAGTGGTGCAGGGATGACGTATTTACCCGGAAGTAAGCTGCTGTTTCCCTCGACAAAAAAGCAATGAGGTTTCTCCATAGGATTTTGAAAAATAGCTCGAAATAAGGTCTGTGGAAAACGAACCTGTTTGATAAATGCGCATTTTGTTCAGCCGGATAATCTCCACATGTCTACCCTACTTTTATAATTTTCTAATCATAAATCGAATCGCCAGAAGCAAAATGCTAACGTTATGCTATAAAGGAACTACAGCCGAGTCCAGTAGCACGACTTCAACGTCACGCCAACTTCAGATCCATATTCAAAAATTCAGATTCAAAATGTTACAAGTTGAAGCGTTTGTTTGAACAGTTTGCAGGAGGCAGCTACTTGCTTTCGAGCAGAACAGGGCAAACAAACTTAGAGTGTTTACGTGTTCGGCGTAATGACGTACAACGGCCTCGACAACTTCTGTAGTCCTATTCAGCCACTTGGTAACAACCATCGTTTTTCAGACACGTCAACTCTTCAGAAATCACCAGTGGGGTCACTGCTGATGTATTTAATGTCGTAGAACAAAACGTGATCCGTCTCTTAAATTTGTGTCAACCACAGACCTTATTTCCAGATATTTTCCAAAAACTAGTTAAAAAAACCCGTTGACTCTGAGACGAGGGAACCGGAAGTGATAAAATGCTAACTCACTTCCGGGTTCTAGGACTCGTTCCTGCTGCACCACTCACACCACAAAAAATCTGACACGGTGTGAGATGTCTTTTTTAGCTGTTCTGTCGTAATTTCCTGCGATCTTCTTCATGCAGTCAGTCAGAATGAATTAATGAATGGGCGTTTCTTTGACTATTTATAGGCAAATATGGGCGTTACGTGAAGCCCGCAAAAGCTGCACCGCATTTCGAGTCGATTGTGATTTATAAAGAGAAACCGGCGTAGGAAGTGCTGTACGCACTTTCCTCGCCGGTACGCAATGTTTGGTGAATCGGAAAATGTCGGAAAATGTCTGTACCTATAGAGAGGCGAAGTCACGCCCATCTACTTCCGGTCCATGGGACCCCGGAAGCGAAAAATTATACATTGAATTCGATGGAGAGAGAAAACGTATCTTTTGATCCCGTTTGAATTGTGCCACGAACTACACATATGATGTTTGTCAATCTTAAACAATCATTTCCATGTCAAAAAAGTCACATTTTGTCGTAAAACTGTTGAAATATAAGACTACAAAGACTACAAATCCCAAATCCCATTCTGGGTCGCGTAAGTGATGTCACCGGCGATAATGCTCCAAGTGGTTGGTTCACTTTTACAAGATGCCTGTGTGCTTTGTACCAGGTTGTAATCACAGAAGTGATCATACCACTTGCTCGTTCTATCGCTTCCCGTCTGATGAAAGGACCAGGAGTCGCTGGATCAGATATATCAGGTAATATCATAGGTAATATACATGTTGTGCATGGAACATAGTCAAGTTAGCTACCTAGCTAGTAGCGACGAGTAGCGAGCACGTTAGTTAGCATTACATTACTTAGCCTTGTCATTTTTAGTAGCCTTACCATGAAGTTATTATTTTATTACATGAAGTAAACCAAAATATTAAACAGTAAGAGTAGTCATGATGGTAAGTATTTCGTGAAACATTTGAAGAGTAGCCTACTGCGCCCTCCACCGGGTGCTAAGGAAGCAGTTCAGGGAGAGTCGAAGGCAGGCAGGGAGCTTTGCATGACATTCTTCTGGACGTGTTTCATTGTGATGACAGTGAGAGTGAGTCAATCTGTTTGTTGGAAAGACAGTCGTTGTGTGCTTACTGAGAGAAAATTGTTAGAAGAGATAATTATTCAAAGTGTTGTTACTTTAAAGTGTTGTTACTTTAAACTAAGTGTTGTTACTGACCTTTTTCTCTTTTATTTTCTTTACCTCACCTGTAACTGCTGAGACGTTGAGGAACATGCACACTGACCTGCTCTGGTAACCTGATTTCCACTGTACGTAATAGTATTTGGTTATGGTATATTATTTATATACATCAAAGGCACAATGCACCCCCCAGAGACACACATGTATTGAGTGTGATATGTTGCATAGGTCATGTGAAATCATCTTTACATACTAGAAAACTGTAGGAGCGGCAACTTGTTTTGAAATTGAATTTTTAATATCCGATAATAAAGTTGATCTGTTTTCTTTATTCTTCTCTCTTCCCAGCTCCATCCATCACCATTCTCTGTTCCTGCAGGTCCTGCTTGCTAATCAATGCTCATAATGTTTTACACAATTACAAATAAAGTCAATGTATTGTATGACATGAAGTTGTGCTTAATTCGGAGTCAATAATAAATTCATTCTGCCTTCAACTGCACAATGATTGTGGACTACACCGACATCCATGTAGCTGCCCCCCAGTAAGATGAACCAAGCAAAGAGGGTCACCATCATGCCCAAGGACATCCAGCTGGCCCGCCGCATCTGCGGAGAGAGGGCTTAGACTGACCTGAGACCAGCACACCCAAACACAACGGCTCTTTTAAGAGCCACCTACAGTTTCAAAGAGTTGCAATCCTACGTTATTATAATGATTAAACTGGTTCATGTATCACTTAGTTTACTGAACCGTGATGAATGAAAGAAATTAGTGAGGTAGTGGTTTACTGAAGTTACAAAGACATTAATATATGAGTAACAGGTCAGTGTAAACACAAGCTTCTGTCAATTATGGATCATTCAAACTATATAAAAATATGTAATAAAGTTCTAAAACAAGTATTCGGTATATTCCTTGATAGCTTTTGGAGAAGGTTGTTTTTAAGTTTACTAAAATCTATCGTTTCAACTGTTTATAAAAAGGGAACAGGTGAGTAGAGCATCATTGAGTTTCTTATTCTGTCAGTAAATTATCCAAATGAATGTTTTTCATTATTTTAGTCAACCCTAAACAAATTTATTGTACCTTTTAATAATGACCTTACATGGTCGGCAACTTTCAATTAACTTCAGAAAATCAAATCTGTTCTGAGAAAAAACTAATAAATGTTTAAAGATAGGAACTTGCCATCCCACTGAAAAACAGTCCGTAGAGATTTAAAGGCATAGTTGTAGTTCAGTCCAACGTTTCATTTGGATTCATTTGACAACAGTCAACTATTTTCATAAAGAATATATATTTTTTTCAAAGTCAACTTTATTGTCAATCTTACTCAGTTTGTGTTTATAGACAGAGAGATCAAAAAGACGTTTAAATAAAATTATACAATTTACAGATATGTATACAAATATATATATCCTATATACACCATCATGTATAATGATGGTGTATGATGTAGAAGGAAGTGTGGTAGATAACAAGTAAATTAGAGTTACATACAGATCCATGTTACAGAAAAAGATGGAATAACTAAGAAGCACGCAGTATAATAATAATTACATGCAACAATTAAATAACTGCTCAGCATCTCCACCACAATCCCAATCTGCTGTGTCCTGTTTTCCTCCCCTCTGCATAACACCCCATCACACATACAAAACACAACGCAGAGTCCGAGGGTGTTAAGAGTATGTTTATTTAAATGTCCTCCTCTCTACTGGCCAACACATATGCTGGGTGTAGAATTGTTCCAGGAGGAGGAGATTTCCATGCCATGCAGGGTCTTTGGGGATGGGGATGATGATCGCCTCCTTCGTGGTCTACACAACAAAGTAGCAGAGACTCCGGTCTGTGATAGTGCAGCTGCCCTTGGACCTGGTGCCAGTATGGGTGATTCTCCTTGAGAATATATGACCCACCCTCCTCACGGAGAAAGAAGGATGGTAACTGGACTGCCTCCATGATGGTCATGTTCCTCTGGCTGTGTGGACACTTCACCTCCAGCAGGGCAGATGGCTGCACAAGTCCATCGGGTGATGCTCCCAAAACACCCGACTCACTCACAAAGAGACCAGACTCGAACACTGTCACCCGATAGGCCTGCACAAAAGCCTTCACCCCTTCGGCCTCGTTTACAATCCCCCAGTTGACAGTTGGCGATGTATCGATGTATCTCTGCATCGCGCCATCGTCTCCCATGCAGATCTGTACAAATAAAGTAAGTACCATTTGTTAGCATGCTATAATAGATTGAATGAGCAATAATACAAGGATGGTCCGGATCTGGGGGTGGGAGGGTTTATTTTCCCATAGTTTTGTCCTCTTGTCTGATTGTTGTTATTGTTTGTTTTTTCTGTATTTGTTGTAATTTGTGTTGTATTGGTTGTGATTGTACATTGTATTTTTCTAAATGTGTATGAATACATTTTTTTTAAACATTTGATCAACAATAAAAAAGGATTTGGTCAGGATCTAGACTCAGTGTGTAGTTTATTAATTAATCAATGCTCTCTACATTAGGAAAACACATACCAGTGTCCCAGAGGGAGTCACACACAGCTGTGCCTAGATAACCAAAATCCTTGAATCTACACACAGCAAATAAAGTCAAATGACACAACGAGAAAAAGGAGATCACACATACAGTATAGTCGATATAAAACTGTCCGCTTCAATCTGAAGAGCAACTAAAACAAAACACGGGAGTGTACCTTGTTCTTGTGAACACTAATGTTATCCACAGCATACACAGAGACCACGAAGTTCTTAAGGAGAAAACTAGTTTCTAAAACAAAACACGTTAGTGTACCTTGTTAGCTAATGTTAGCTAGCTGACATTAACGTTACACATTGCACTCATATTACTCACCGGTCCCGCATGCTGGCTCTTACAGAACCGACTAACTCCCCTTTCGTGTATGTACAGCTCTCAACATGCCCAGACTTGTAGTGATGTTCACCTCGTTTTATACTTTTCGCCTCATTCTGAAAGAAACAGGTGAAATGTGCTAACGTGACGGCCGTCTTTGTGATGGTGACGCGTATTGTGCGAGACCAGAGACCTGTAGTTCACTGAGCGGTTTCACACAAACAAATGTGTAACTTCACAGTTTTACGACACATTTTTATTTTTTTGACTTGTAAAATGTTCTTTTAAATTGACAAACATCATATGTGTCATTCGTGGCACAATTCAAACGGGATCAAAAGATAACCTTTCTCTCTCCATTGACTTCAATGTATAATTTTCCGCTTCCGGGGTCCCATGGAGGCTAGCAGAGCAGAAGAGGCAGCATGATCCAGGCGCTTGCCAGGTAGATTTCAAACCACATTTCTGCTGTGTTAAGGCCCGGACACACCAAGCCCATTTTGGGCGTCAGGCCGACGATGAGCGTCGACACGCCCTACTCAGATTGGTGTGTCCCGCACCGTTGTGTCTTTTCAGCCGTGAAAATAAATCACTCTGATTGGCTGTTCAGCTAGCGAATCAGTGCATGAGAAGCGAAACAGAAGTGAGGGACCCAAACAAACAAATCCAGCTCTCGACACAGGTTCGGGAAAGCCCCATGAGCTTCTCACCGTAGAGTGAAAATGGAACACACTATTTGTTGTTTGTTTATATCACGACTATCAGTCTGTTCTTCTTCTCTCGGTGTATCACGCAGTCTGTTTTCCGGTTGTTGCCTCTTTTGAATGACAAATACACACTACCGCCGCCTGCTGGTCAGGAGAGTTATTGCCACTCACGCATGCGCAGTTCGTACGTGCTTCTTGGCCGTCGGCTGAAGTCTTTGCTGTGTGTTCCAGTGCGACACATGGCCAAGACGCAGAGATGCGAGGCGACGTAACATTCTACTTGATGACAAGTCCATTCAAACATAACTTAGCATTTAAAAGAGAACGTTTAAAGGAGATTAGCATAGATAAGGTTAATTGAGTTTCTTTCTACTGTCATGTTATCTTAGCAGACTCAAAAGAAGTATCGGCACATTTAAATGTTAAACTGATTTCTTTGTTGGCATAAGATCTCCGTGCTCATCTGACCATGTGCTGCATGATGATTAGGAGTGGGAATGAACGGGAGAAGTCGCTTCACTGTTTCTCTGTCAGACGAGCTCGGAGGGTAAATGGTAACTTAACGACCGTTAGAAATAAAAGTTTATGTTTCGAGAACTGTAAAGTCATTGATCAACTGGCTGTGGTTATGCTTTGTTGGCCCTGCTTCACTGTGCAAATGCAGTTTCTCTTGTTTTACGATTGTTCAAAAGAAAAGAGCAGGAAAAGACACTAAAACAAAGCAGAAACTAAATGAAAATTCTTCTTCCATTTAAATTCTGCAATGCAGCATCAATACAGTTCTGCTGTGAGTTTTTGTATGCCAGGTGTGATTTGTGAATACATAATAACATAAAACCTTATTGATCTCTGTGGGGGAGTTGTGCCATTGTAGCAATAAAAGCAAAAGGGAAGAAACACTTTTAAATAACACGTCAATAAAAACAAACTACTGTGGTTTAACAAAGCTACCAAATCACCTCGTCTCGCTGAACCAACATCTAACCTCCCCTTTGTTTCCCTCTCCAGCCCAGCCTTGAAATAAAACCAATTTTACAAGCCTATGCATTACACTTACCGCATACCGGACAACCAGCTGATTGATGTGCACATGGGCCACGAGAGCATGATAATGATTTTAAGGTCTGCATCAGTGTGTTCAACCACCCAGGTGGAAGGAGCAGCAGGGCCGCTGGATTATGGATTCATGCCAAACACGAACTCTCCTCCTCTCACAGAGAGGTGTTACTAAATGCCGAAGGCTCATGCCACAAGAAACACTTCATCACTGTTGCATCCTGTTTGATTCCACACCAGGCAAATGCAAGGATGAAAATGACATCTAGGAAGGGTTCTGCTTTCACATGCTCTTTGCTCATCGCGGTGTTGGCTGCAAAGCCTTGCCTTGAAAACAACCAGTTAAGTTGTGTTTCTATGGTGACATCCCCTGCTAGCTTGTGCTGCTTAGCATAGCCGTCATCTTATTGGTTGTCCATTAAAAAGGTCAGCAGCAGTCATCAGTTTGAGTGCAGCGCTCAGGGACACATTTCCAACGGTGCCCAGTCTCTCTTTTTTGTTATTTTCACAAAACTTGCCAAATGTAAACACTCTCAGACAAATGGACCAGAGAGCCTTGGTCAGGTTATCAGAGTAACCTTTGATTACAAGCTAACTTGCACTTAAGCCTCAAAAAGCCTTGCTAACGTTGGAGAACAAGCATGTTATGAAGCCTTGAATCACAGAGGCTTTTTGGGGAACGCACTGCAGGTATGGAGGTAGGAGGTAAGTACCTTGTCTGACTTGCTGCTTGTTAAGAACTCAGGCACTTAGGAGGTAGGACCCAATTGCACGACCCGGGAGACAGAGGTAAAGTATTGGTAGGATATTTTATTTTCCAAAATACAGCAAAAAATGGTCACTAACTAATCTCAGGTGGAGATGACAAAAAATTAGAACAACAAAAAAGAAAATCGCTCACGTGGTGAGGAACAACACTTTTCACGATTTACAAAAGAGCATAGACCTGACCAAGGCAAAAGACAAGGAGCATAGACCTGACCAAGGCAAAAGACAAGGAGCATAGACCTGACCAAGGCAAAAGACAAGGAGCATAGACCTGACCAAGGCAAAAGACAAGGAGCATAGACCTGACCAAGGCAAAAGACAAGGAGCATAGACCTGACCAAGGCAAAAGACAAAAACGAACTGACAAGGAACATCTTCTTCTTCTTCTTTAGTGTTTATTGGCGGTTGGCAAACCAACTTATAGGTGCATTACCGCCACCAACTGGACTGGAGTGTGGACAAGAGACTATGCAGAAAACAACAAACAAAAGAAAAGAAACAAAACAAAGAACCAAAACTCTAGATTATTTTAAATGTATCAATTTCTTTTAGAAACGTAATAATCTCACAATATATATTGCCTGATGTTTTCCCTAACAGCCCTGATAGCGACAAGTCATGGAATTTTGCTTTCTTCAGTGTCTGGAAAAGCACATTTCTCTGAGAGTCTGAGTACTATATTTACTGTAAAGCAGTAAAGCAGTAAAGCAGTAAAGCAGTAAAGCAGCATGCTCAACAGTTTCTGGCTGGCTACAGTCAGTACTCGAGTTGAGGGCTTATTATACATCCATGGTTGAGGGGGGATGAGGGGGGATGGCATCCCCCCTGAAATAAAAACGGTCAAAATCATCCCCCTTCTAAAACTGCCATCCCCCCTTTCCATCCCTTATGTAATTGTATCAATGAACGTGGCACTGGTATTACTGCTATTTCAACATTAATTGTGCGCATTTTGAGTAAAATACTGTGGGCGAGGGAGCACGCACACACGCAATGACATTTTTTACCAAGTCACTGACGCTATGCTATGCGAGTGCCCTAGAGGGCGCCAGAGCGCCGTGATGCGCCTGTTTGATCGATGCCAGAAGCTGCATAGCAGCACTAGCAGGTAACGGTCATCACAATGGCCAAGCGACCAGGAGGACAACGCGATCTGAGGGACTTTATATTTAAAAATACTAAAAATAACATTTCAGGTAAGTCAAGAATCAGTAATCTTAGTCATTACTCATTACTTTAGTCACCAAAGGTGGAATCTATGGACATAAGCAGCAATAATAACTTAGTTTGGAGTTTAGCTACGTGTTTCTCTCGTGTTAGCTAGCTGGTAAGACTCAAAACTGTTGATGAAATGATACCACCAGCACCAGAAGAGCTGAAACCCCTCCTTCAAGCAGTGAACACTCTGGTCATCTCCACAGCTGAGTGTGAACGTGGGTTTAGTCAGATGAACATTTTAACCACAACTAGAAGCTCCCTAGAGGTCAAAAGCATGTCAGATTGCTTTTCATCAAGTGTGTTGGCCCTCCACTGAACAAGTTCAGACCAGAGGTATATGTCAAGACTTAGCTTCAAAGCCATTGCTTAGCTAACAATCCGAAAGCAAGAGCCAGAAAAATTGAGACCAAAAAACATGATTATGAAAATCTTTGGAAACTTCTCTGAGATGGGGGAGAGTGGAGGAGGCAGCCATTGACAACATTGGTCCTATTTTGTATTATCTGTATAATCTTTTAATATATTTTCATATTTCGTAAACAATTTCAATTTGCACTTAATGCCCTGTTCCTAAAAAATTCATGAAGAATTTACATAATGATTTAATTAATTACGATACAAATGTAACCCTTTAGATACCAGTTTTGATCGTATACCAGTAACTGCTTTTTTGAAAAAATAGACTATAATTCAATATTCTAAAAGGTATTTTGACTTTATTATTAGTGTAATCAGTTGATCCATCTGAATAATAAATGAGGGACTGTTAACCTACAAGATTTGTACCATAGACTTCCATTATAACCACATTTCTGTATCCCCTCCCCCCCTTTAAATTAAAGTGAAAAAAATATGTTGCCCTAATTGTCCTCTGCATTTGACCCTAAATGTTATTCTACTCTAATTCTGAGGTGCCTTGGTCAAGAGCAATGAAAGGAGTATCTGAACATCCATAACATGCATGTTGTTTTAGGAGTATAATAATTATCTTTATGCTGGTAGGTCTCCCACCCTCTGCGGGTTATCAGCATAAATGATGTCCCCATATGATAAAACCCACCATCCCCCCTGATTTTTTTTTACAACTTGAATACTGGCTACAGTGTATACACTTTCCGGTTGGATGCTTTCCTATCATACTTAATGTATGACCTATTATCATCCGAGAAATGACATTTCCTCCCTTCTTTTAAACCCTACCTTCCTTCCATCCCCCACATACCTTTGAATTTTATAAAGATGTCTTCCTGTATCACTAAGATCCCAATGATCTTGCCATGTTGTTTGTGCATATTTCTGAATGAATGTTTTAACCTCCGCTTTGCTGAGTGGAACTTCTATGTCTATGTTCATAATTCTGAGTGTTTGTTTGGCCAGAATATCCACCTGTTCATTTCCCTCCACACCAACATGAGCAGGAACCCAGATGAAACGAGTTGCTATGCCTTTGTTTTGCATCTTATATAAAATTAGAAATATTTCATTTATTATGTCCATTCTAGATGAAGACCTGCCTGATCGTATACTGACAAGGAACACTGGGGGAACAGGGGGATTTAAACACATGACAACAAGACACAGGTGGGAACAATCAGGGGCGGGGCTGACACTGATGAGCACAGGAGACACAGAAGGGGTGACAGGTGAAAGCAATCAGGAAATTAGACACACCAGGGAAACTAACGACAGACAGGAAAACACGGGGAGAAAGACCAGACAATACACAGGGAGGAAAACATGACAAGGAGAAAAGCAAAACACCCACTACCAGACACACAAGACTAAAAACGTGACACAACACAAGAATCGTGACACTGCTTTCTAAAGGTCATGATGTTACAGACTTGCTTTTATGCACTATGACTTTCTGTGAAGACTGGACTGTGTTGCATCTTCAAATGATAATAACAATAAGAATTTGTTATTTCTGGGTTTAAAAAAGAAAGTTCCTTCTGGTTTCATTTTTGTTTTCAGTTTTATATTGATCCTCAACTTCCCTTTTGTTGCAGACAGCTTCACTTCACTTGTCCCAAAGTTCAAGGATCCTGGTGTGCAGTTCTTCCAAAGTGTGAGACCCTGATCACGTATAAAAGCCTGCCTGAAGAGTGCGTCAGTAATCGGAAATGTATTATGAGACTATTTGGAAGGAAGTTCAGGAACCATCCACCTACACACTGCTGTACAAACCTGCAGATTGTTTCCAGCCCGACAAACACACATTGTGACGAGACCCTGCCGACCTCAATAAGGTTGGAAGTGTATTAATTTGCGTACGTGGCTTCCAGCGCAGCCACGCATCTGCTCATTTTCTGGGTGTGTGTTCATGTGTGTGACACGCTATCAGACATGATTGAATCCCTGTAGTACTTGCTGTCAAGTGGCCCAATATGGAAGTGTGTGTGTGTGTGTGTGTGTGTGTGTGTGTGTGTGTGTGTGTGTGTGTGTGTGTGTGTGTGTGTGTGTGTGTGTGTGTGTGTGTGTGTGTGTGTGTGTGTGTGTGTGTGTGTGTGGCCTAGCATTACTATACTTGTGGGGACCTAAATCTGTTTACATAGTCACGTGTGGGGACTCGCCTCCCTTATGGGGACAAAATGGAGGTCCCCATAAGGGGAATCATTCATTTTAGGGTGAAGACTTGGTTAGGTGTAGGATTAGGGTAAGGGTTAGGTATGTGTTGGTTAAGGTTAGGATAAGTCTCCAGGAAATGCATGTAAGTCAATGTAATGTCCCCTGAAGTGATGCATACATGGTGTGTGTGTGTGTGTGTGTGTGTGTGTGTGTGTGTGTGTGTGTGTGTGTGTGTGTGTGTGTGTGTGTGTGTGTGTGTGTGTGTGTGTGGCCTAGCATTACTATACTTGTGGGGACCTAAATCTGTTTACATACTCACGTGTGGGGACTCGCCTCCCTTATGGGGACAAAATGGAGGTCCCCATAAGGGGAATCATTAATTTTAGGGTGAAGACTTGGTTAGGTGTAGGATTAGGGTAAGGGTAAGGTTAAGGGTTAGGGTTAGGCATGTGTTGGTTAAGGTTAGGATAAGTCTCCAGGAAATGCATGTAAGTCAATGTAATGTCCCCTGAAGTGATGTATACATGGTATGTGTGTGTGTGTGTGTGTGTGTGTGTGTGTGTGTGTGTGTGTGTGTGTGTGTGTGTGTGTGTGTGTGTGTGTGTGTGTGTGTGTGTGTGTGTGTGTGTGTGTGTGTGTGTGTGAATGTAAATGTAAATGAATAGCTGCTGGGTTATAGTGGTTGTTGTTGGAGTGACAGCTGGCTGATACATCTGCCCGGTTGGGATAAAACGTCGCCCAGTTTTACAGAGCAGAGGAAGTACACCCTCAACGACCCGTCCACTCACCGGAGCTTTGGTAATCCAACCTCCATGCTCTCTTTCACTTTTTATTTGATCTTTAAAGCTGTAAACCTCCCCTTTTTTGTGCCAATGTACAGTATCTAAATCCCTGTGCCCTTCTATTCCTCCCCTTCTTATCTGTCTGGTGCATGGTTACCATCTGCTCCGTGACTCATACCTCTAACTGTGTGCGTACGCCGTGTGTGTCTGATCTTCTACATCTGTCTTTGTGGGGATCAAATGTCTATATAGTAACGTGACGAAAACTACCATAGGTTCAAACAAATAGAAGTCGTCATTTTAGGTGAATTACAACTTGGGGTTAAAGTGGTACATTTACGAGAAATAATGTTTGTAATTGCTCTTAAACGCTGTCATTGAAAAATGCTAGACTCACAAGAGGTTGAAAGATCATGCTTTTGAGAATGAGACAAAAGAGGTTTTTCGAATTTGAAGCCAGAGCTGAGCCGGAAACAGGGAAGCATTTAAGTGGTCAATTATTTGTGATAGAGTTTGGCTTTTGCAGTCTTTTATCAAAGGCCTTACCGGAATGAAATGTATGTCTTTTAAAAAATAAAAAATAATGTATTTAACATCTAGAAATAAATATCAAAACGACACCCTGATGGGGACCCTACAAGGACAGGAACGTGTGTGTGTGTGTGTGCGTGTGTGTGTGTGTGTGTGTGTGTGTGTGTGTGTGTGTGTGTGTGTGTGTGTGTGTGTGTGTGTGTGTGTGTGTGTGTGTGTGTGTGTGTGTGTGTGTGTGTGTGTGTGTGTGTGTGTGTGTGTGTGTGTGTGTGTGTTTCAGTGTGTACATGTGTAACTCAGTGCTAAAAGACTGTGTCCTCTTGTTGCTGGAAAAGGTAATCCACTCTGGCAGCCTCCTCCCTAAATGTCAGGCCACACACAGCACAAACTCATTCAATCGCACAAATGGCCACACACACACTCAAACGCAAACACACATACTATTGTGTGCCCGTGTGTACACAAACATGCACGCTCATACACACACACACACACACACACACATATAGATAACTAATCTGAGCACATTAAGGCCATTAGAGGAAACATTATCTCTTTTATTATAGCAGCAATATACCAGGACACGATGATGCCTTTAGAAAGCTTTGGATCATCTGAGGGCAGCGGACCCTTTGCTGTGCCTTAAGAGACTCAAATCTACATGTACTTTAAGACACATAAGCAGATAGTTAGTAACACATACGGCTAATTAACCTGAGTTACATGCCAACGTTTCAGCAGAGGGTGTATTTCTGTTTTTGTCACAGTAAAGGGAAGTGTTGATTGACTCCGTACTATGTTATCCTACTAATTTCTCTAAATGTTAATCGAACCATAACACTCTCTGACACGTGCGCTGTTGAAGGTGCAAAACCAAAATGCGATAAAAGGAAGAGAGCGAAATGTCACCGAAAGTGGAGCAGGGAAGATAATGCAGGAAACCGGAAGAGGGAACAGAAAAGTATATTTGATTCCAGGTGATCCAGGGCATGACAGAAACATACAGAAGAGAACAATAGATTTATAAGAATTGATGGAAACTAAACAGAAAAATACGACTTAAATACAAGCACTAATAACAGAGGGTAGGCAGAAACAAAAGGGCAGCAGGTAAACAATCGGGAAATGTAAGTAAAAGGGCAGCAGGTAAACAATCGGGAAATGTAAGTAAAATAAGAAGCGAAAACAGAAACACAGGGCAAGACACTTTGCAAAGTATGGAAACAAAAGACAGAATCTGAGGTTCCAGCAGATTCACAAAACACATGATGTCCATAATGTTACCTCAATGTTCGCGTTTTCTTGTTCTCCATCTCTCTACACAGATCTGATATAAATATCCTAACATTATGTCCTATTTCCATCCATTGTATTCATCATTTTCCAGCTAGGAGGTGTGACTGCCACCCTTTTAATTACATGGTACTGTTGCATTCTCAAATGTTCTTTTAACCGGAGAACTGGAACTGGCACCAGCAACTACTTATGTCAATGCACCAAGTCCTAATCATCATATATATTTTATTTATTTGTTTATTCCACACATGGCAGTTCTTTTAAAACATGTACACTTTACAAAACATGTACACTTATACTGGTTGTTGTTTTTATAGCGCATGATGGAAAGGAGCACGGAGAAGAACACCGTATTGTACCTGCCCCTTCTTACAAAAAAATAACAAAACAGAAAAATGAAATAACCATAAAAAGTCAAATAAAAGCAATATTCTTTCAGTTGCTGAAAACATAAAACCCGACAATCAAACATACTTTCTAATTACACTTTCTTTATACATTTTCTTAAACATAAAAATGTTCTTATAGCCCTTTAAATCATTCGGCAAAAAATTCCACTTCTTTACGCCGCGAGACACACATCTGCTTTACGTGCAAACTGATGCTTAAAGGTCCCCTATTAGACTGTTTTTCATCGATATATTATAGGTCTCAGATATATACAGAGCCTGTCTCTGATTGGCTGAAACACCAAACAGATAATTGCAGCATTACCCATAATCCCCTCTGTTTCAGCCCTGTTTCCAAAGTGCTGATTCTCTGTCTGTTACTTTAGATGAAAATAAGGAGCCCCTCCCCACGCCCCTCTGAGAGAGATTTGGTTACAAAGAACTCAATGGTGCTCTAGGAGGAGATTCAGGTGATAAGGGGGGGGGGGTTACCTTGGTTGATGATTGGCTAATGGTTACACAAGCCAAAAAATCACATTTAATTTCCTCCTATGATGCTCTGTAATAGTGGATCATGGAAACAAGCATTCATCTTCATTTTGTTTTGCCTGTCCTGGAGATTTAGTTAAGATTTGCGATGCATTTTGATGGGAAACCTGGCAATAGAGAACACATCCTAGCTTTTATGGCCTCAGGACCCAGATGAGCATTTCCAGCTGACAGCCCTCCTTGTCAGCCAGCTCCTGCTGAGGTTGGCCAGATCATAAGAGCAGCCTGTTTCCCTACCTGAGGCACTGTGGGTCCCTCCTATACAACCAGATTAATTTGTGGTGTTGCTATAGTAACTAGCAGGTACTGTCAGTGCACACAAAATAACAAGTCAAAATGTTAGAGTGCAATAGTAACATGAGTCAATTAACCATCCTACTTCCTGTGTACATTTCGCTCATCAACCCCCGAGTTCTCTGTTCTGATCTGTGGCTTTTTATGACCTTGTCATGAAAAGAACATGTTTTTTAAATAATACTCTGCCTTATTAAACGGTCAACACTGTAAATTGGGTGACATTGTCGCTTATAGTGAGCCTCGAGAGAATATGTTGCTTCAGGTCAACAGGAGGTTGCAGTCACCCCTGTTGACAGCACTGCACTGCTCTCACCTTCAATGACAACGCCTGACTGCCCAATTACTGGAGCTGCAGGTGTGAAAAGCCTTCTGTCTCTGGCCTAATGTCACATGGTGCCTCACAAAGAGTTTCTTTATCACTCGGCATGACATATAGTGAAACACAACTCTTGGTGTAGGTCTATTGAAATTTGGAACACGGGATCCTAGTTTAAATTGATATATGTATCACATAGGAAAAGCTGCATTGAAACGGCAACATTTGAGCTTACTCAATTTGGCAATAATGTTTTAACCTTACTTTGAGATTGTTTTGCCTGTGTTGAAAGAGAGTTAAAGTAGGATATGAAATGTATATTCAAAAAGTATTCTACAGTGTTGTGTGATGGATAAAAAACTAATGTTTGTTGTCCACAGCTGACGGCAATAAGACTATAACTAAACTAATCATAAAACATTTAACACAGTTGCCGACGCACAACACTAGACTTATTTTTTCTGATTGATATAACCGCACATCCTTCTTAGCAACGGTCTGTTCTCCTTAGCAACAGTCTGTAAACGAGAATTATCTACCTCTGGAAGGTCCAAATTGACCAATCAGAATCGAGTATTTAACTAGCTGCTGTAATAAACAGTCTTTAACATAAGAGAGTGGCAGCTGACTTTTATTGAAATTATATTTTTCTCATTTTCAAAGACTCTAGATCAGGGGGGTCAAACTCAAATACACAGTGGGCCAAAATAAAAAAAAGGGTACTAGTCGAGGGCCGGACTGGTTCAATGTTTATTGCAGAACTTATTGAAATGAACTTATTGCACATATTAAACCTGGAACTAACAAAGCTTCAATTATTGGATATAAAAACAACATTAAACATTAAATAATCAGTTGCATTCATTTCTTATGGCTCTATCAGCAGCTTTTCCAGACTCATTTCTTATGAGTACATTTTCCCACAGGCCAACAACAGCTTCAACAAAACTATTTCCCTCAAAGAGAAAACCAACATGCCCTGTTGTCTCAAGAAAGAAAGTGCAGAAGGAAACATCCATTAAACTCAGTGTGCTGCTCTGTGATGCTAGCTCAGATACTTGGCATCTCATCTTGGCAGGTTCATCAATGTTTGGGCTCAGGCTCTGAGCGGAGGAGACCCTCAGGATGGAGTGAAGGTGTGCGTGCAATATACCGGCGGGCCAGGTCTAATAGTAATTAGAAATTATCCTGCGGGCCGAAATGAAATCCACCAAGGGCCTGATTTGGCCCCCGGGCCTTGAGTTTGACACATGTGCTCTAAAGCTAACAGTGTGTTTTGCTCCTCATGTGTCACTACAATTGTTAATATACATATAATAGAAGATATTACAGTGGTGACAGCAGCTCTTTTTCTTTGAATATGTCTTTGTGTTGGCAGCACCGCCGAGCTTCAGCTGTACTCGGGGTAAACACGATAATTAGAGAACATATTCTGCTATGCATAATTGACGCACAGTGGGAACCTAAAGCGATAATCGTAAAACAAATACATTTGGGAGAGGGAAACGTTTTCTCTCAATGTGCATCAGAGAGATAATTGGCATTACATAAACATGCCTAGAAGGATTAGTTATCATAGCACCAGTTGAAATAATTATCGTCTGTATGCACTTTAGTATAATAGTTTGACATTTTGGAAACTGCACTCATTTGCTTTTTGAAAAAAACACTCATTTCTTTATGCGTCAATAATTAAGATAGAGCAGGGAGTCCATTGCCGCTTAGCATCAATGGTTCATTTAAAGGGGTCCTATTGTGCTTTTTGGGGGTTTTCCCTGTTTTATATAGGTTTGTATACATGTAAATGGTCTGCAACGGCTAAAATCCCTGTGTTCTCCCACACACACTCCCCCCTGAAATGCCTCCATTGCACTCCTTTGTTTACTTCCACAATATAGTGACATCACCATGTAACACTCACACTTCAACCGGCTCGATAACAAATGTGATAAACTAAGGGGCGGGACATCTCGAAGCGGTTGACCAATCAAAACAGAGCCAGCCAGCTAACCAATCAGAGCAGACTGGGCTCTGGTTTCAGACAGAGGGTGAAAAGAGGTGCTGAAGCACAGGCAGTATGAGAAGAGCTTTTTGAACATTAAAGCATGGAGACATGTCAAAGTAGAGACACATATATGTTCCTGAAAATGATCATTTTCTCAATAAAACTCCCAATCAGGGAATGTTATGAATCCCTGAATGTGAGCTTTGTTCATCTTATCTCATCGTCTTCAGATTGCGCAGAGGATTTAGTGGAGCTGGACATTTCAAGCTATAGCTCTGATCATATGCTGCATGAGGAGAAATCAATCCACCGCTGAAGCCTCGTCCCTCGATATCTCAAACCGTCCTCTCCTCCTTTATCCTTTCCGCCTCTCTTTTTTCTTCTATCCTCTTCCTCTCTGAAGAGTGCTTATCAACATCCCTCTCCACTCTTTCACTGAAGTGTCCCCTTCTTGTGTGCACACACACTTCTGTTGTAATCTTGTGTTGTATGTTTTAAATTCCCTCTGTGCCCAGGCAGTTACACAAATGCCTTTACACCTGCATGGATTTAAACGTGTTTTCCAATGAAAACTATATCCTGATAATTAGTTTTAATTTTCTGTCTGCCTTCTTGTCCATATTTCAGTGCTTTTTCCTGGCTCCAAAACACTTTCCTGCTCCTGTCTTTTTTCTTTTACCTCTTTTCCCTTCAACATCCTGGATAAGGTAGCCATGGAAACACAGTTTAAGTGTGCTGATGACAACAATGATTTAGTAAAGGCACATACACACACACACACACACACACACACACACACACACACACACACACACACACACACAAACGTTTGTGCCCTAATCCACTTGTATCTCTCTCTAGGGATAGCCTTAATATGTTGCTATGGATACTATCACGGTTGGATAAATCCTTCTGGAAGAAATTTGAAGCACCTGAAAGACT
>NW_022991419.1:202500-296588 GCF_902827175.1 Gymnodraco acuticeps
AATGAATATGCTTTATTCTGATAATATCAGTAACAGGGTTGCGTGGGTCAGAGTGCCACACTCTTTTAAGACTGAAAAGATTGTAAAAATATGAATAATAAAAGAGAGGACTTAGTTGTGGTCTACCCATGGCACTAGCACGTGGCTTGCTGATGTCACTTCCTGTGTGTCATCTGACTTACAGTTTTTTCACTTCCTGTGCCAATCTAAAAAGGTTTGGGTAACAGGGTTGAACGCATGTTGAGGGACACACCTTCTGTGCAAAATTATTGTTATTTAAAATGTGTTTATGATTTAACAAATTGATGTTACCATTACAAGAGACATATATCAATAGAATAACCAAAAAAAGTAAATAAAATCCCTATTTTAAATGTTATATTTGACGCAAGTTGGTCACCAAGAAGCGGGGACAAGAGAAAAATGCCATTTTAGGGGATGTTCGAGAGCTATTTGATCATTTAAATAATATTTTGAAACCACTTGTTCTACAACTTTATATACATTTTGTCTCAAGACAAGTATGTTTAACACAACAAGTGCATGTTTTAGCATTTTGGGCATGGATTATTAGATTTTTTATATGGGGGACATGAAATGTCCTCCAATTCTGGAATGACCCTTGCAGCGCTTTGAGCAGTTGAGTTCGTATGAAACAAAGAAGTGTGTGTGGAACAAAAACATCTTGTCTCCCACTGCTGGATCTCCTCCGCCAAGACTCTGAGTCTCTCATCGTTTCCCTCCCCGGGTGCCACTCTGCTTTGTAAACGAACAGAAGGAAAACATATCCCTGTCTTTGGGGCAAGTGCTGCTTTCCTCACCATCTGTCTTTATTATTATAATTGTTTTTATTCAGATATTTTTTTATATATATCTCCGTCTTACTTTGTGTGTCAGCACTGCTGATAAAGGCCGACTGCAACCCCCAACAAAACCCCGCGCTGCCTCTCCTCTGTAGGTCACATCTGGCAGTGAAACAGCTTATATCTGAGCTTATGGTCTGTTACGCAATGTCTTATATCTGGTCATCAATTGAAGTCAGTGGAACGTATCCCTTATCTATAAAATAACTGCTTTTCTCTACTTGCATGATTGTCCTCCCATATCTGCCTGGGAGAAAAGCACAAGGTATAATGTCTGAAATTAAATATATTCTCCACAATTTCTTTTTATCTCTTCCTCACTTGAGCACCTTCCAGTATTTATCAACAAAGCGGGGTATCTGTACGAAGCAGGATGTAGGGTTGTTATGGTGATTTATTTCCCCAGGCACCTTATCATTGAGTGAAGCACATCTTTCCCTTTTTCTTCATTCACGCTGATGGTTATTGTCTGTTTATAGATAGAGCTGGCAGCCTGTGCATGTGTGTCATTAAGAAATGTTCATTGGCTCTACACAGTTCGCCAGCTGGCCATATCCTATCTATCTGCCCCTGCTCTCCACTGTGTCTCCAACAACATCAACCGACTGTTCTGGAGTTTATAATCCACATAAGTGTCAATCCATCAGCATTTACCAGCAGGAAAGTCCCTGTGGTGTTGTTAGCACTATGACCAGCACTGGAAGTTGGCGCTTTCTGGATTTTATTACCCAGACTGTGCTCGGAAGATCCAATTCAGTAGGGAATCTGTACAAATATTAACCCATTACTCATCGGGAATATGGGAGGGAAAGTGAGAGCTATCAAATGAATCTGTGCATTGTAGTCGAAGTTGAGTTGAAATAAAGAGAAATGAGGAAGGCATGGAAGGATTGATGATATACTTTATTAATCCCCGTGGGGAAATTGTTTCTCTGCGTTTGACCCATCCTAGTGTTAGGAGCAGTGTGCTGCCATTTTGAACGGCGCCCGGGGAGCAGTGTAGGGAACGGTGCCTTGCTCAGGGACTTGGTCTTGTCGGGACTTGAACTGGTGACCTTCCAGTTGCCAAGTCAAGTCCCTATCAACTTCGCCACCACCGCCTAAGGTGCTGCATATACATTTTAATAACTTAAGACAAGTGTAATGTTGTTAGATCAACAGAGAGAGGTGCTTTTGCAACATTTGTGGTGAATGAAGACCAGTTTTTGCAGAAGGCCATTTATCATTCCAGTGCTGCCACTCCATGGTTCAATGCAGGAATGCACATCAGTGAATTCAGAATAAAAGTGTACTTTGTGTTTGTATTCTGTATACACTGTTAAGCCCCCTGAGACACATGTAAACAATGTGGTATTGGGCTTTATAAAATAAACTTTAATTAATTGATTGATTGTTGTTTAATTACTGTATAAAGGTCTTTCAATATTTTCATTCATGAGTAAAGCAATAACTTGAACTGACATCTTTATTAGTGTTCATACATTTTCTTATTGCAATGACATTTTTCACAGATGTCAACAAAGCTGCATGTTGTTGAAAGTTCAAACATGTCTTAATCTGCATTTATCTACACCTTAGAGTCACAGTAAAGTCTAAACTGTCTCACTGATCTTTCTGAATCTTCAACCTTCAAAAACCCAGCCATTCTTCGTGCGAATGTCTGCCAAAAGACACATGATGTACACGATCTGCTTGTGGAATAAAAGTGTTGTGTTGTAACTTTCCCAAGCTTTGAGTTACTCAGAAAGCTCATGATGTGTAGTTAATCATTTCTAAATATAAACAATTGTTTTTTTCAGGAATTGCCAGCAGTGAAGTGGATTGACATTTCCAAAAGGTCACTGCTGCCATTTTGTCAATAAAAAACACATTATTGTTTGTCAATCAAGAATTAAAATTAAAGCTGTATATAAAACCAGCTTATGATTACAAGTTGGTTATTGATCGTCAGATAAGTTAAACAAGTTGAATTTAACAACATCAATCAATGCCACCTTAGCAGTGGCAAAGCCTGTACAGGAGAGGACAGTCAAATCAAGATGGCTGCTTTTGAAACATGTTATTGGTGATACTTCAGATGGTGAGTAAACACATCTATCTTCCTGCACACATCCTGTTATCCGTTTACACCAAATTAAAGGACAAATTGAACACTTTCTTACTCTTCTTTTTTACGTCTAGTGGAGAAATATGAGTGAGCAAAGCCATATTATTATACTGAATACTACATATCAAGCAGAGATATTAGGTATATTTAATACCAGAACTGTCATATTTCAGTCAACCTTAATCCGTGTACAATGGGCTTAGTCATCCTCAAGTGTTACTAGGCCAGTGGTTCTCAAACTTCTTTCAAAAGTCGGGCCCCCCCAACACAAATAGTCAGGCTCAGTGGCGGCGCCAGAGATTTATTTTGGGGGTTCTGTGGGGTAGTTTGACGTTTCATAGAGGGTGCTCAAACATTTAGGGTTTCCCATTTATGTACCGGGCGCTACAGAGGAACTTTCTACTGCAACACTCCCCACACACACACAGTGTACCCGTGACTGTTACAATGAAGGCTCGATAATCAGCTCACGGCATATAGGTGTAAGCAGGGGTCAAGTGCTATTTTTATAGGTGGTATGTGGACCTCACATAGGGGGGTCCGGGGGCAAGCTCCCCCGGGAAGATTTATTTCTAAATATTGAAGTTAAAAGCATCAATCTGGTGCACTTTGAGAGCAAAATGACGAGATCTATGGATACCTCTCTCAACACCCATTTGAAACAGAACTGGAAACAGATTTACTTTTTCTTTATGGATATTTTACAAATCACTCCCCTTTTAAACTTTATTATTTTTTTACTGTCATATAGTATTTCATAGCTGTTTTTCATTTATTCTCTTATTTTTAACTATAATGATCATATAAACATGTGCCTCGGAAATAATTGTTTACATCAAAACGTTTGAGACCCACTGATATAACTTAGACTAAAGTTAACTATCTAAACACTGAGAGAGTCCTTTAGTTCACTGAGTCTCTCAGTCTGACAGGAGAGGGCTCTCCTCCACTTTGTTGTTGAAAAAACTCCTTATATCCGTTAGCGTAGCTCGCTAGCACCAGACGCTAACAACAACGATCTCCGGTACCGGTGCGCTCTCTCTCTCGCTCACGCACGCACACAAAATGGCTCGTTCCACACGCACACAGAGCCGAGCTTTAATGAAACACAGAGACCCAGACGTAATAGTACTGTACTGTATCATATTATTTTCGAATCAATAATTCAAATTATGATTTTTTTGTTTTGTTTTTTTTAATGACCATTTTTCCTCCTGGTCTCTCGCGCCCCCCTGTCATGTCTCTGCGCCCCCCAGGGGGGCGTGCCCCCCACTTTGAGAACCACTGTACTAGGCTAAGATCAGCTTCAAAACCATTAACATTAGCATGCTAGCATAGTCAACTTTAGCATGCTAATTTAGTGCACAACTGCAGTTAAAGGGAATTCAGAGCTGGTGTGTCTGTTTGAAGGCACCCACTGAAACGTATGGCTGTCTAAATGTATAGACTGAGTAATAAAATACTACAATGCCTTCTGTAATTAAATACTTTTAACATGCTTAGAAGATAAACGTTAGCATGATGATGGTATTATGTACAACTGAGGCCTATGGGGAATTAGCCATTAGCTTAAAGGTGTTTTAGCATGAACTGACACTTTTGTGACCAATTCATGTGACCATGAAAATGTAGGGAATCACCACTAAATCATTGTCTTCGGATCCTCAATGCTTTTACTTCCATGTTATTGCAAACCATGTAACAGTTGTTGAGAATTTTCTAGAAAAAGTATTAGCTTACCACTCTGCCATTGGCTGAAAATAGTGTCTTCCTTGAAACTAAGGCATCAACTGAAACGTATGGCTTTCTATATGTATTTTTGGACCAACACGACATAGATAATATTGATTTCTTCAGTAATATACAAACAGACAATTTTACATTATTGTGAAGAAAAACCCAGTAACTACATATTATGACTCTTGTGCTATAGTACATTATCATCTGTACATTAAAATATCTCTGCATTGTGCTTCTGGTTCATGTGTTGCCAACATACACTGTAATCTAAAATGCTATACTTATGTAAATATGAAACCATTCCTTCTGTATTCACTGAGGAACCTTCTTTATAAAGAATATGACAGAAAATAACAGGTCAACACAGCATTTTGAAAGCACCTTCAAATGTACCATAATGCAAGATTTGACAAAACACTTCAATTTTGGGTAGATTGAGGCTTGAAATGTAAAGCTTAGGAACGCTAAGCAACTCTGGATCAAGACCTCTACTTGACCTGTCAACATATGTAAATACTATCAGCCTATTAAATATCTGTTATCAGTTATTATCAAATACTGTTATAATGTTCAGACAGGGCAAACTGCACCATCTTGTCTGAAAGTGATACATTTGCAGTTTTAAACGTGTTTTTAAAGTTGATAATTGAAACAACCCTCCTTGTAAGGTTAAGGAAAATGTAATATTACCATTAAAATAATTATGTTTTTTACTTGTGTGCATAAGTTACGTATGCGACGTAAGTGACACATACTTTTTTGCTTATCCTACTTAATATTTGACTTCCTTTCTTGCTTCAGTCAAAATTATTATGGCCACTAGAGGTCTCCGTCCAACAATTAAAATCTACCTGCAGTGATCCAGCTTACCAGTATATTATAACAGCCTACAGAGCCAACTAATAGGTAGAGTTGGGCCATACCACTTCAAATCAATACTTTAGGATTACAACTGATAATGGTCTATTAAATGACTGATATTATTTAAAGCAGTAGCATACAACCTGTATTTAATGTGATAGCATTTAGCTGAGACAGTTTACATTTTGATTAACCAAACTTACAATACAATGGCTACTATATGGAAATGATGCATTTCCACAAACAAGTTAATCTTTCCAAACTCTCTGGAAATCCTCATCTTCACTTTTATTCTTCAATAAGACATTTCTTCATTCTCTTGTTCTGTTTTTCTGGCTGGATGACGGTGAAGCCCTGCCGTCTATTTCCTCACACTGATGTTCTGTTTGGCGTTATGTTTCTGTGCAATGCCGTAGGGAACATGTGCAGCGACCGTGCCCATCTCAGCAGCTCCCTCCACGTGAAACATCTGATCGTCAAAGTAGATGTGAGGCCTGATCTTCTCCAGCATGGGGCCCTTCGGTGCTCCTGCCAGGAACAAGGCCTCGTCGATCTCCAACCCCCAGGCCCTGAGGGTCTTTAGCGCCCGGATCCCAGAACTGGCGGCGCTGCGTGCTGTGACCAAGTACGTTCGGATGGGACAGTCCAGGCGCTGGCCTTTAGCGTAAAACTTTTTCTGGAGCTTCCCAAGTGCTTCCAGGAAGCCTTTAAGGGGACCCTGCAACACAGAGGAAGGAAAGGAAAGGAACGATTATTTCACCCAACACTAACTAAAGGATAAGTTAAAAAAGAAAGTAGAAAGAAAGTGAGGTCAAAGAAAACTATTTCTGCTAAAAAGTTAGCAATGACTGAGAGTCAGAGCTAAGCATTTCAGATGTGTGTATCTCACACTGCACTGTAACTTTAATTAATGTAACATTGTTATTCATGTTTTATTATCTTAGCTTTTAAATGAGTGTTTTTAAATGCCATTTTATAATATGTTTGAATTGCCTTGTGTTGAAAGGTGCTATATAAATACACTTGTCTTGCCTTGCCTTACATACACTTCAATATCCTAGCTAAAAGTACATTTCCACAGGTTGACTGCAGTTGGTTGGATCAAACAGCTGACGCTCTGATTGGAGGACACTTATAAAAACCCCCTGTGCCAAAGTCACACTTAACATGTTGCACACTCATTGTTATTGAATTAGCACCAAGTACGCACCATTTGTTTTCAAGCCTGCACAGCTTAAAGCAATTGTAATAATTGCTGGCTGTTTGACTGAAGAGAGATGCACAAACTAACAGTCTGAATACCAATGACTTTTGAATGCATTTATCATATAATTTTGCATAATTTATTCATAGAATAACCAGGTGATAAAACTGGATTGTTAATTGAAAACATGATCTGCATAATCATTTACAGTTGAGTGGGTCTGCAAGGAAATAGCAATGTGAGGCTTCGATGGAGATAATTGTTTAAAGCTTTCTTTTTAATTACAAATGACAAAACAACATTCTTGGATAGAGTGAAATGCATCTGTACTGATTCTATCTATAATTAGTGTTATTTCATATTATTTATGAATGGTGTCTGCAGAGTATACTGTTCAAGAGGAAGTGTCCAAATAGACGTCCTGGGATACTTACATGATCCAGCAGCGTGTCCTCGTTGTCCCTCTCATGCTCGAAGAACTTGTCCAGCCCGTGAGCCTTGAAGATGCGTTCGGACTCATCGGAAAAGAGGACGGCGTCACCATCGAATGCCACCCTGAGCTGGGACTCTGACACCTCTGTGACCTTCTCCGACGTGAACATGGTGGCTGCTGCGATGCCTGAGCGAAAACACAGGAAGAGACGTTAATAAGAAAAGGATTACAAATATATTTTTGGAAAGAGTCCAAAAATGTTTACGTTGCAGCAGCATAAAAAGACAAGGCAATGTACAATAAGAGAATAATAAGAGAAATGAAAACACTAGAAATAAACAATCCAAAATATTTCTGAAATGGAAGTAAAATAAAGTAAAAAAATATACATGTGGAAATACAAATTTACAGTAACAAAATATAAGGATATTAGGCAAGGCAAGTTTATTTATATAGCACTTTTCAACACAAGGCAATTCAAAGTGCTTTACAAAAAATGAAAGACATTAAGAAAATGGCATCATTAAAAAGAAAAGCTAATAAAATAAACATTAAAAGAAAAAATACATGGATCAAAGTTACAGTGCAGTCTAAGATATGAATAGTTCAGGATATTATATATACAATAATTGGGCAAGGAATGGATTATACAATATTAAATTGAATATATATGTCAACTGTACAGTGGGAGTTTAAGTCAAGTTATCAAGAGACTTTATTTTTCTCAATTCATTAATTTCACTTCCATGCACTTTAATGCACTTTACCGTCCCGAATACTAGCCTGATTCACATTTAAATCTCAGTATAACATTTGCAGTGATGGTCAAATTAGGAAAAACATATTTCATTAGGGAATATAGGGAAGCTGAATGTCAGATTTGACATTGATTTTCTTGGTTTCTCCTCATAAATCACGACAAACAGCCTATTGTGTTATACATTTCAGTCTTATACTTAACATATATAATTGAAAGGAAACTTCAGTTTGTACTGTTTGAAATAAATATTATGTAGCACACCCAAATGTTAGCTAAATGAACTTTAAATAGATGAATAGATGCCTTGATTATGCTGTCTGGGTCATATTAAAAATAAGCATTTTTTGTGCTTTGTGTTCATCTCCTTGTTTCCTGCTAGCATTAGAACAAATCAAGTTACATCTGCAGTGTTACATAACAACACTCAGAACAAATATGACCTCAAGCGTACAGAGAGTATTAACAAATGTCTTTGTAGCTAATTAAGACCTTTCAAGTAGAATGTCAAGGACTCTTACTTTGCTTGAATTGTTAGTGTGTGTGTGTGTGTGTGTGTGTGTGTGTGTGTGCGTGCGTGCATGTGTGTGTGCGCGTGCGTGTGTGTGTGTGTGTGTGTGCTTCCCACAATTAGTGACATGAAGTGTGTAAGTCACATGCAGAATGTCCCTGAAGTAACCTTTGGAGGCACTCCAGTTAATTTCCCCTCAGCCCTCGACACACAGACACCAGAGTGAAAACAGTATGTTGTTTTTTATAGAAAATTAAATAAAAACACATATGTGGCAACGAGCTAAAACACATCCTGTCTTTTATTTGGTTTGCAACAGGTTTCCTCTTTCATTTGGAATTTGCGTCACAGTTTTTCCCCTTTTTCAACCATATCTGACTCTCCTCTGCATTTGCTCTTCACTTTTGACACTAATAATGTAGCATGAAATGTGCCGCACCGAACAAAATTAAACCCTCAGAAGCAGTTGTCACCCCAATCCGACAAATCACACATCAATGTATTCTGTTTCCAGCTCCTTGTCAGCAGAGAAAATTAACATTTTGTATTTCTTTGGCAGAGAGTGCTACGTGTTTTCAAAGATTGATTCAGAGCTACAGCCGGAGCAAATGATGTTTTACATCCTGTTGGTGTTCGCTTCAGTGTAAGTCATGATGTGCCATGACATGGAGGAAACCATCAAGGAAACACAAAGAGGGGAAGAAATCAATATTCTGGTTTATGGTGATGTGACTGCAGCACCGGAGCAGACGTCAGTCACTGCCACTTATAATGCAAATAGGAACTAAATGATTCAGAACATTTACTTCCAGCTTGCTGTGTGTGTATTATAAACACACCTATTCCTTCCATTTCAATTGAAGTTTAAAGGGGTCCAATTATGCTTTTTTGAAATGTCCCTTTCCTAGTGTATTATATAGATTTGTGTGCATGTAAATGGTCTGCAAAGGCTAAAATATTCTTCTCCCAAACACTTACGCTGTCCATAGACCACCTCCATTGGACTCCTTTGTATACTTCAGTAACAGAGTGACTTCAGTATGTAACACTAGCGCACTAACACATTGTACGTTCTTCAGGGACTGGTCAGCTTTCTGTCCCCAGAGTCAGAACTAAACATGGAGAAGCAGCGTTCAGTTATTATGCTCCAAATATCTGGAGCAAACTCCCAGAAACCTGCAGGTCCGCTGCAACTCTGACTACTTTTAAATCCAGACTAAAGACTTTTCTTTTTGCCGCTGCTTTTAATTGAACTATTCATATCTTAAACTGCACTGTAACTTTTATCCATGTACTTTTTTCTTTTAATGTTTATTTGATTATCTTTTCTTTTTAATGACTGATTTTAAATGCCATTTTCTTAATGTCTTTCATTTTTTGTAAAGCACTTTGAATTGCCTTGTGTTGAAAGGTGCTATATAAATAAACTTGCCTTGCCTTACGTGTACAAATGTGTGTTTTTATTCTATGATTTTTACGTTTCTCACCTTCAGACAGCGCCTCCCTGACCTTGTCGGCGTCTGCAGACAGGTAGAGGTTGGTTTGCCAGGCCTTCAGGTAGCCGATGGGACTGCTTCCCCCCGTCATACAAAACCTCTCGATAAACAAGTCTGGGAACAAGAGACGCAAACAACAACAAGGTTTTTCATTTCAGTGCATCGTCAAATGTCTACATACAGTACAATGTGTTACATCGGCAGCAGTACAGACCCATTACAACATTGATACGTGTATTTATGTGTGTCTTTACACCTTAAGACACAGAAGAAAGTCACAAAAACAGAACAGAGAACTGTAGCTTTTTAATCTGACGTGAATTCTTGGAATCATGGCGGTCGAGTAGAGAGGTTTTTCTGGTTCAGGGTGAAAGGAAAAACGTATAAGTGCTTGGAGAGGATCCAAAGAGGGGTCAAATAAGGGGAAAGAGAGGTCTGCTGGGGAATGACTACCGGTGGTGTCTGTTTGCATTTTGGCTGATGCAGAGGCTTAATTCAGCTGCTGAAAACTGATCCAAAGAGCAGTGGAGCGATGGTACGCGGAGAACGAGCGAAGAATGATATTAGGTAATAAGATCCATGATTACAAAGCTGTTCAGGTGAAATGAGCTGGTATTTATGAGGTAAAGTACTGTAGGGTCGGTGATGTGAAAGAATGAGTTTGAGAGGAGAAGATTGAGGGTTATAATAAAGTGTGAATGAATAGGTGACATCTAAGATTGATGGAAATATAGTAAGAGAGAAGGTTAATGTGGAACGGAGAGTGGTGTCAAGATGGCAAGGTAAAGGCATTTATTTAAAACTGCAGCAGGCAAGAAACGTGTCTTAGACTTATTTCACTTTATACTGCATGGCCTTAAGGATAAGGAACTAAAGAGATATGCATTTTAAAAAATATAGAGTCATGGTCAAAATCGGTGCAGAAGAAGATATACAGGCTTTTCCATCCTACGTGCTGCAACCAATAACTAAATTATAAAATAAAAAAAATCTGCTGCCCCAGATTGAACGAACCTGTCCTCATGCCTAAAAGAGTGAATATTTAGTTCGCCAATGACTCCCTAATTTACATATTGGCGAGTACCAGCGAAAGATGCTCTTTGAAATGCGAGCAGTTTAAACACCTTAAGGTTTAGGAAGAGATTATGTTTTGAGTTCAAATAATCACGCATTTAATGTAATTTAGAAGGTGTGAGATATGTTAAGTTATTTGCCTTCGTTACTGAGTAAAACTACCTCAACATTGACTCCTTGATGAAAGTCCTGTGTTTATTCGATCCATCATTGACATTGACAATTGTCTCTGTGAAAAACTGTATGATTCATCGAATTAAAGAAACATCTGAGATATTTTCATCTAAACAAATGTCTGGTTTGCATTAAGTATTGAACCTAGCTTTTACATGTGGAAGTTCTGGACAATAGGGTATTGCCGTTGTATTGCTATTGGGTACCTTTTTCTAACTTTTAACTCATTCTACCCACATCAGGGTGGTAAAGGGTAGCTTTGGTTATATTTGTACGTATGCAATAGAGCAGTGGTTCCCAACCTGGGACTTTTTTTTAATTTTTTTTTTACATATAATTGTAACGCAATACATGATTGTCACTAAAAGCGTTGTCTCTTCATTACAATAAAATATAAAAAATAATTGATTAATTCATTTGAATAAAAATTCAAGTTAGTATTAAAGACACAAAAAGACAGAAATGTATAATTCTTTCTTTGATAGAAATGTTTCTTCCGCCCGTAAAGTGTCCAAACCAGGCTTTTCTGGATAAGCGCATTTTTAAAACATAGTCATTGTCCATGCCGGTTTCAGTTGGATTATTTGTCACAGTTGCTCCGATCAGATCGGTCTCCTCCATTTTGTAGATTATTTACGACTTTTGAATCCACATAAACACATAGGCAAAATCCAGCTTACTTTGAGCATGTGTTTTAAACCGTTTAATCCCTTTGTGAATTGTTTCCACTTCCGCCGTCCTTTAATTTCTTCATTCAGCGGGAATCCAAATGAATTAATCCTGAGTCCAATAACCATCAAAATCACTCCAACAGTGCTCCTTGATTACGCTTTCATCCTCCTTTAACAAAATACTTCACATTCATCCAGTTTGTGACAGTAGTTGTAGCATTTTGAGACTTTAATTACCGCTGTTGCGCCCCCCCCCCCTTGTGTGTGTGTGGGGCAGGGAGGGGCGCAACTTCCAACAGGAGTCATTTGGGGGGGCTCTTGGGAGAAAAGGTTGGGAACCACTGCACTAGAGCACATTTTTTGCAATATATTTCAAAGTTGTCGAAACAAAGACACCGGATGGAGACAGAGGAAAATAGACACTAAGCAATTGAAATAAACAGAGTTCAAAGAACCCTCTGTCTTCTACAGATTTCCTTAAAAGTTTATTTAGCTTTGTAGTCAGGCCCTGGTGATGTTGGCCCCTGTGCTACCCATCATTTCAACCTTCCCAAGCGTCCGCTGCCTTTCAAACGGGTGCGTGGGAGTCACTTTGTGGGAAATGTCCCGAAAGTCGATGTCTTTGTATGTTTTTTTCTCCCCTTTCAAAAATATTTTCTTATCACTTATCCTCTTATGATTTATTTGCTTGTTCAGAAGATCTAAAACATGGTAATAGGACGGCCGGAAACCAGCAGGAATGCAGAGAGACTTCAGACACATCAAAGAATGATTTGCTTCATTGTGCCGTTTAGATGTGGGATGTCATGTTGTGCTCCAATTTTTGATTTCCACGGAGAACCCTAATGTCATCTCATAACATTTTAATTCGCCGCACACGGAGCACCTTATAGGACCTGCCAGTCATTGTGGCTCTTGGGTCCTCCTACGGTGTGTTGTATAAATGCAAAGTAGAGGCATGTAAATGTTGGCGAGCATATATGCTTTCATCGCCAACAGTTAAGTTCCCCCCAAGTGGAAGAGAGAAATGTTAAACCTCATTACCAAAATATCAAATGTAAACCGGTGATGATAAATCAATTAGTATCCTAATGTTTCCTTAAGAGCCCAGATTCAGCTTTAAACAGCTAAGGAGCAGGGTAAGTGTTTCTTTCTCAATCATTGTTTATGACTATGTCAACTGTGGATACCCTTTGCAACAAACCTTTAACTCTGTGACATCAGAGCAGCCATGTTTTCCTTAAGTTATGCCGTAAAGGTCAGAGGTTGAACGCATTGGGCCGTTCACGCAGAGAACCATCAGAGAGATCTAACGTGGAAGCATCTGGGAGGCCAAGCCTCGCTTTTGTGGCTCCGTCCGGACCTGTTTTTGTTTTGGGCCTCTTGAATTATTCTTACATCCCAGTGGACGTAAACTTGAACTCAGTCTGAAGCTCCAAGCGCATGAAAAACATTTGAGAAGCTGAACAGGAAGATGTCACCACAGGGTCTGAGATGTCCCTGGGAAGCATCAGCTGTTCATACACTTTGATGTTTGTCTCAGCGCAGCTTGTGTCAGCTTCAGTATCTCGTTAAAGCAAAGTCTTCCTTCTTAAAGTCTTCATTTGCTTTCCTTAAGTCGAAATGATTCAATTCAACACTATAGAAATCATAACATACATTAATGGCCATTTATGTAATGTTGGGATGTGCATTACTGGGAAACAGTTTGTGCAATTTGTAACCATTATGTGCCAATTTTGACTTTTAACTTGACTTCTTATAGTCTTAAAATAGATGTCATCCACCAAATTAGATAGAATTTGACCGTCCTGGTTATATATTTAGTTTGGTTACATGGAGATTAAGATAATGGTCTTGTCAAACTGAACTTTAAGTGTCTGTGTGGGTGTCTGAAATGTGATACTTTACTAACCTATCAACAGGATGTCACCTGATGATAGGAATCTATGTTAAAGCCAATATTCTTGTTCCCACATTGTATACTTTTATAGTGCTCCAAAGTTGCTAAATTCACCTGATGTGTTACCGCCATTGCTGTCTAACTCTGAAGAAGATGTTGGCTGTAAAGCACCTGTTTTCTCAGCTTGGAGCCACTTTATAATCTGATCTCTGCACGACTTACTGTGATGGTTGATGGTGTTGATGAGCCGGATTCCAACGTGGGCATGGTTGTACGTCACCAAAACAATATCGAACAGCTCTTCACTTTGTGGGTACAGCTCCCGAAGACGACAGTTCACCGCCTCCAGAGCCTTTAAGGACACAGAAGCAGTCAGTAAGGAAGCTTGGGACAGAACAAAGCCTCTGTTAAGTGTGTGTTTGGGCGACTTTAACCTTGACGAAGGGGAAAGCAGGTCCAGGGGTGAAGGGCTCGTTCTCATGTTCGATTTGGAACCTCAGATACTCCTCTACGCCGTCCTGCTCAAACACCTTCTGCTCCCTCTCGGTCCGAAACAAGACTCGAGAAGAGACGGCAACGGTCACTGCGTTTTCTGGTTTTGGCTGCAGAAAAAAAGACAAGAGAGAAAAAGGTTTGAGAAGAAGGTAACAGAGAAAGAGATTAAAGATGAGCGAGCATTAATTAATCATTGCGACGATGCTTGTAAACACAGGGGGAGGAGAGGTGGAAGGACTGAATGAGCCTATTTTTACCTATGGGACAAAAGTGACCCTCAAACTCTGCTAATAATACTTTAAAGGTCCCATGACATGCTTTTCTGGTTGTTACCCGTCCCCTTGTGAGTTATGAAGGTTTTTCTGCATGTAAACGGTCTGCAGAGTCACAAACCTTCAAAGTACACCCTGTAGCGAGTAAAACTCTAATACAGAAAGACCTGTCTATGCTGCCCCAGAACGCCTCGTTGGAGATTTCTCTTTTTCCATTGTTTACTTCTTGGGTATAGTGACGTATTTCGGGTATAGTGACGTAACGTAACGGCTGACCAATCCACGGAGCCGTTACGTTACGTCTGCGGAGCCGTTACGTTTGGACCAATCCACGGACTTCCTCACACACACACACACGGCGGGACTTTGCGAGGCTCGCTGCTGCGAGGAGCGGGACACTGTGAGCTGGCTCACTGGGGTCAGCGAGACACCGTGGAACCCAGCCTGGCTGCGGGTGTGTGTGTGTTTCGGGCTGGGTTTCGCTGTGTCTCAGACGGCCACTGGGCTCACAGGGAGGGAGGGGGGGGGGGGCAGGAGCTCCAACAAGCCATTTAGGACAGAGTGAATACACATACTATACAGAGATGCTGTAGAACCCTCCCCTAACCCTAACCCATGTGAGTTTGGAAAATTGCACAATATGCATTTATTCTAGTAGACCTCAGCGATGGAATTATGATCAGTAGAAATGGCCATGACATGGGACCTTAAATGTTTACAAGCACATGCGTTTACAAGGGTGACTTTTACTATTTTACAAGAGGCTTAAACTGACGGTAACTGCAGAAGGTGATATGTCGACAGGAGATTATGATATGTATGTCAACTGGTGAGTGTGCTTCGACCAAAGCAACATGCAATAACAGAACCCTGTGTGATACTTTTGGAGCTGTCTGCTGTGTTGGTGTGTCAGTGTGTATGTGTGTACGTGATTCTTATTGAATACTATGCTGCCCCAATAAACAGATGGCACAGTGGCCCCATGTTTCCTAACGTGTGTGTTTACATTTGGGTGCTAGTGTTTGAAAGGGGAGCTTTGCATACTTATGGGGGCAGCCGGTATTAGTGCCTGAAGTGGGCAGCTGACCTCAGGTGATGCCGGACTGATGGGAAGACAGTTGAGACTAACCAAAAACAAATAATTTAAGTACAATTATGTGCATGTTAAAGTCCTTATGTGTGAGCATTGTAGCAACTTTGCCTAAATGTGTGGTTGAGTTACACATACATTTAGGTGCAAGCCTATTTTTGTTGGGTCTAAATAATGCATTCTGCCAGTAATGATATCATGAACTATTGCATAGTAGCACAACATGGTTATCGAAAAAAACATTGTGTGTACATCCACTCTGTGTGTTTGTTGTGGGAGAAGGAATATGTGTTATGAACCACATGCATGTTAGGGTCCATTCCCCTATGCTGGTTAATACGCTCACAAGGGCACTGATTCACTGTCCCTCTATTTATTCCAACGCAGCAGCACTGCCTGCTGACTTGTCACCTACTTACCTAAAGCACGTTCTTACACACACGTATACAAACACACAAATATGTATACACACACACGCACAAACACACGTCACTTCAAGACTAATCCTGCCCCACATCTTAATCAGATTAAAGTCAGATGAAAGCACTGTCAGCAAAAAGTATTTATATGCTTATGAAAGTCATTGTAATGAATGTTCTTACACATATACACAATACTTTTGAATGATATGAGTGGTATCTTATGTCGGTACAATGCACATATGTTTTGAATGTAACAGTTAGACTCAATCAATTTGACTCGACACTTGGCTAAAGACACACGTCGTCTGCCTGAAGTCTGTGAATACACATCGCAATGTGTCCAAATACAAGCGTTTGTAAAGGTAATGTTTTTACCACACTGATAAGAATAGCTTTATGTTGTCACCAGAGAGAAAGAGAGAGAGAGCGATCCTCCTCAGCAGGGGTTCCCAACCTTTTTTCCCAAGAGCCCCCCCAAATGACTCCTGTTGGAAAGGCCGCCCCCCCCCCAAATGACTCCTGTTGGAAGGGCCGCCCCCCCCAAATGACTCCTGTTGGAAGGGCCACCCCCCCCCCCCCACACACACACACACACTCAACTACTGTCACAAACTGGATGAATGTGAAGTATTTTGTTAAAGGAGGATGAAAGCGTAATTAAGGAGCACTATTGGAGTGATTTTGATGGTTATTGGACTCAGGATTAATTCATTTGGATTCCCGCTGTATGAAGAAATGAAAGGACGGCGCAAGTGGAACCAATTCACAAAGGGATTAAACGGTTTAAAACACATGCTCAAAGTAAGCCGGATTTAGCCGATGTGTTTATGTGGATTCAAAAGTCGTAAATAATCAAAATGGAGGAGACCGATCTGAACTGTGACAAATAATCCAACTGAAACCGGCATGGACAATGACTATGTTTTAAAAATGCGCTTATCCAGCAAAGCCTGGTTTGGACACTTTACGGGCAGAAGAAACATTTCTATCAAAGAAAGAATTATACATTTCTGTCTTTTTATGCCTTTAATAATAACTTGAATTTGTATTCAAATTAATTAATCAATTATTTTTTATATTGTATTGTAATGTAGAGACAAGTCTTTTAGCGACAATCATGTATTGCGTTACAATTATATGTAAAAAAATAAATAAAAAAAAAGTCTAAATATGATATTTGGCCTCAAATCATCTGAGGCCCCCCCCCCCCCCCCCCCCCAGCCGCCCCCCCCCCCTGCGATCGTTGGCGCCCCCCAGGTTGGGAACCACTGCTCCTCAGGGTGCATGTGAAGGCTGCAATTGGTCAGGAAATAATTAGATGAATACTCAGGATGTTTAAAAACACACACATATGGAGCTTTGCCTTCTTTTACTCATTTAATAATAACTTTTTCAGTTTGATCAAACTTCCGGAAGTCAGGAAAACTGCTTTTTAACTGGAAATGAGTGGTTACCATAGCGAACTAGGTCAGCTTGCTGTTGCTTTCTGAAAAGAGGCTAGATTGCATCGATTTTTGGCTTACATTTTAGTAACTGTAATGAAATGTGTACAATTGGTTAAAAGCACAATTGGCCCAATGCTATAAAGCACATGTGGCAAACTCGAGGCCCGGGGGCCAAATCAGGCCCTTGGTGGATTTAATTTCGGCCCGCAGGATAATTTCTAATCACTATTAGATCTGGCCCGCCGGTATATTGCACGCACACCTTCACTCCATCCTGAGGGTCTCCTCCGCTCAGAGCCTGAGCCCAAACATTGATGAACTTGCACCCAAGATGAGATGCCAAGTATCTGCTTGAACTAGCATCACAGAGCAGCAACCTGAGTTTAATGGATGTTTCCTTCTGCACTTTCTTTCTTGAGACAACAGGGCATGTTTATTTTTTCCTTTGAGGGAAATTGTTTTTTGAAGCTGTTGTTGGCCTGTGGGAAATCATAAGAAATGAGTCTGGAAAAGCTGCAGATAGAGCCATAAGAAATGAATGCAGCTGATTATTTAATGTTTAATGTTGTTTTTATAGGCAATCATTGAAACGTTGTTAGTTCCAGGTTTAATATGTGCAATAAGTTCATTTCAATAAGTTCTGCAATAAACATTGAACCAGTCCGGCCCTCGACTAGCACCCATTTTTTAATCTTGGCCCACTGTGTATTTGAGTTTGACACCCCTGAAGGAACTGAAGTCTAAAACGCTAACGGTGCATAACCATTGCTTTGCCTCTCGTTTTTACAGGGTTTGTATTTGCGTATTGTTGCCAAAATTCCTGCCTCCTACTCGGTTATCTACTGGTCCGAACCAGTACCCAATCTTCAATTTCTAGATCCTGTTTGCGACTTCAAGTTCTTTGTTGTCCTCAAGAGAGGTCCCTTCTCCATAGCCATTTTCCAGTGGGGTCCCATCTCTGAGTCCATCCTCTAGGAGGGTCCCATCACCATCTGTGTCCTAGAGAGCGGTCCTGTCCCAGTTGTAGAACTCTAGGCTGCCTTTCAGATTGGACCCATCTCTGTCTTCAACTTCCTGAGGGGACTCCGCCATTGTTGTCAATCTCCTGAGCTGCCCTTCCCATGTCCTTATCTCTCTGGTCGTCTTCTAGAGGTCCTCAAGACAACTGGTCATCTTGCTTGTCCTCCAGAGGGCTCCCGTCACACTGGTTTCCATCCAGACCTGCTTCTTCCATTGGCCCTATCATCTCGTTCCTTTACAGATCCCCTATTATACTGTTCTTCAACAATACATCACAGGTCTCAGATATATACAAAACATGTCTCTGAAGTGTTTGGCAAACAGATCATTGCAGCATTACCCATAATCCCCTCTGTTTCAGCCCTGTTTCCAAAGTGCTGATTCTCTGTCTGTTACTTTAGATGAAAATAAGGAGCCCCTCCCCACGCCCCTCTGAGAGAGATTTGGTTACAAAGAACTCAATGGTGCTCTAGGAGGAGATTCAGGTGATAAGGGGGGGGGGGGGGGGGTCAAAAACATCGTTATGACATCATAAAGTGGCCAAAATCTGATCAGCTCATTTTCAGACAAGTTTTTATATAAATGGATCAGGACAAAAAGAGAGAGAATCTTTTTTCCTGAAACTTTCAGAATCTCTTTACACAGAGGGGACACATGTTGATGTAGAAGAGACATGAAGAAGAGGGGACACATGTTGCTGTAGAAGAGACATGAAGAAGAGGGGACACATGTTGATGTAGAAGAGACATGAAGAAGAGGGGACACATGTTGATGTAGAAGAGACATGAAGAAGAGGGGACACTTGTTGATGTAGAAGAGACTGAAGAAGAGGGGACACATGGTGATGTGAAGAGACATGAAGAAGAGGGGACACATGTTGATGTAGAAGAGACATGAAGAAGAGGGGACACATGTTTGATGTAGAAAGACATGAAGAAGAGGGGACACATGTTGATGTAGAAGAGACATGAAGAAGAGGGGACACATGTTATGTAGAAGAGACATGAAGAAGAGGGGACACATGTTGATGTAGAAGAGACATCAAGAAGAGGGACACATGCTGATGTAGAAGAGACATGAAGAAGAGGGGACACATGTTGATGTAGAAGAGACATGAAGAAGAGGGGACACATGTTGATGTAGAAGAGACATGAAGAAGAGGGGACACATGTTGATGTAGAAGAGACATGAAGAAGAGGGGACACAAGATGAGCATGTTGATTAGACATAGAAGTGATTTTGCATAATAGGTAACCTTTAAGTCTTGTGCTTTGTTCCCTTACGCTTTTGTTGTTGCTTATCAAAAGCCTTTACAAGGCTTTGGTTTTATTGCTGTCCCTCAAATAGCAGTCAACTATTGCCATGGGAATCACTCAAGCAGAGGATTTCAACTTATAGGATCCACAAATATGACCAAAAGCATATTTTTTTTACATTTGAAACATTTAACCAATATCCAGTTGATGTTCTCTGAAAACAACAATTGGAAACATTTTCATTTTCTTATAATATGTCAACTAATAATGAGCATGCGTTCCATGAGTCGTAGCACCCTGTGGCCATAGTAATTAGTCCAAAGCATGCTGGTCTATTAGCTCAGTCCAGCCAGTGACTATCTGGTAAAGGATGAATCAACATGAGAGCACACGTGACGATGCATCAGGGCAGGTTGTTGGTTAGTAGAGTGGGTGTGTCCATGATCATGCGGCACAACGACAGCCATCACAGAGGAGGTCAAAACAAAGTGAAAGGGTGGTGGTGATGGTCATTCAGTAGCCAAGGACACAACTTTTGACCTCACATGATGATTGGACATACTTACAAAAAACACGCCTCCCTCCACCTTCCGGGTGCGCCTCCCTGTCACCTTAGCAAAATGACAGTTTGTTTTTGATTATCGGGTATTCAGAGAAAATCCATTTACCATTATCATTGACAAAACATCCCATCCCAAAATCCACCCAAAATGACATGATTGGAATTGACTTTGGATTGAATCTTTCCATTTTACGTAGTTAAAATTGATATTTTGTAAACAATACTTAATACTGAAATCAGGTTTTTCAACACAGATAGTTGCATTAAACAGGTCTGTATTGTTTGCAGTGGTTACACATGGGTTTCTCTATTTGTGCCTCTCAGTCAGAGACCTTTGGTGCAGCTTATCCAGTAGAGTCGGTTTACTCTATGAATAACATGTCACACTGTCTGGGAGTGATCCCAGAGGCTGGTTCTTTGCTGCGATTCGATACTGGAAGTGTTAACTGCCTGCCCTCTCTCAGCAGGCCTCTTACCCACTGAGAATGCATCATTAAAAAAGATTCCTCTGCATGGGAACCCACCATAATCACCTCATACTCATTGATTTGAGTGATGGTAAACGAAAGTGGATAAGATTAAACCTACTGGGAATGAAGACTCAACCTATAGGTGTATATTTCATGTTGCACCTATGGATTACAGCACGATTTATGGTCCAATAAAGCATAAAAAAGGAAATTATGTTGGACCTTCCCCCTCCTTCTCCCTCCAATCCTCTGTATTAATCTTATCAGAGCTCTGCCAGATCAGCAGGTCTGGTACAAGTGTATAGCAGAGATCTGCGAGTCATCTGTCTGGCATTACATATCTGAGGTGGTGAGACATCCCTTCCATTCAAGTGAGAATGAAAAGAGAAGTGAGAGGGATTTCCAGACAGCAGACGGAGACAGAACAGTAGCAGTAGCAGTGGGAAAAACCAAGAGGTGAAAGTGTGAGCAGAGAGTGAGGGTGGAGGGTGAGCAGCAGAGGCAGGGGGCCTGATATTTATAGATAGGTAAAAGGCCAGAGATGATGCAGTCTGTTGAGGCCTTGGCAGATATAGTATTACTGGAGTGACTGCCCACTCTTCCAGAAACAGCTACGTACTTGCTTGTCTGAAATTACGTAAATATTTTAATCAGAAATGAGTCAGGGAATGACGGAGACCCTGGAAGTGAACTTGTTTGTTTACATGTTTAGTGTATACAGTTTTTGGTCGGTGTTTTGTTTGTCTTATTGAGAAAATATGAAGTGTCCAAGGTGTTGTTTCATATGTATTCACATATTTTTGAAAGATTGCTTTAAATTATTCAAAAACATTGGTACTTTACAAGCATTCAAAGGACAATAATCTAAACCTCACCTAATACTAAGAAAGATGACAGAACTGTTGTCTTATTACTAACTGAATTACACACTAAATGAATGTGATTTACATCAAGGCCATTTGTAACACTCAAAAGTCTAGTTCAAAGAATGAGAACAGCCTATCCTGAAATGACACTGTTGCAGCTGGAGCTTTAGCTAGATAGTTATATAAGCTAACAGTGATCTATTTAGGAAACATAGGACTAAAGAATAATCCTTTTTTGTACAACAGAGTAGGATAAAGTATGAATAAGTATAATGTAAAATCAGACTACTGCTTCACGTTAGCTTAAGGCTACATACTTTGCCTACACAATAGAATAGAATGGGAGGGATGAACCCCTCTTTAATGGTCACACATGCAGAGCACACAGCACACACAGTGACATGTGTTCTCTGCATTTAACCCATCCTAGCACCAGGAAACTAGTACTAAGAGCCAGCTACTGTACAGCGCCCGGGGAGCAATGTGAGTGGCAGGAGGTGAACTGGGACCACACTTGCCAACCTTGAGACCTCAGAAATCGGGAGCATTTCAAAACCACCGCGGGTGGGGGGGGGGTGCTAGTGGATCAACGGAGCTGTTAGATTAACATTAATGTGCTTATTGTAGTTCTGAGTGCAATGCCTTGCGGCCTGTAGCACCATCCTCTTGATGGGCTGGACCAGGAAAGGAGTGAACAGAGGGTCGAGTTGTCTATCCTTGTTCTGTTTTTCTGTGACTATCTAGTTGCGCACGCTACTAAAGAGACGCGCTGCCATGGAAACCAAACAATGGTGTAGCTGTAATAAAGTCCGAGTGGAAACAGTCGTGTGTAAATCTGATTTTGTCGGAAACCGGGAGAGGGCTATGAAATCGGGAGTATCCCGCGAAAATCGGGAGGGTTGGCAAGTATGACTGGGACCTCTCCAAGTAGCAGTCCACACTCCATATTTTAGGTCTGGTCGGGGACTTGATCCGGCAACCCTACGGCTCACAGTCCAAGCCCCTACTGACTGAGCCACTGCCGGAAAGAGGATATCATTGTTTCATATTTTTTAACATTTAACTTACGGTTTAAACAAATCAGAACAAGCTTTCAGGAGACTAACGGAGAAGTTGTAGAGATGTTGATCTCAAATAACACTTGGCTGGGGCTGCAGGAGTGTAAACTTCCCCATGTGTAGCCGCTACATTTTAATAGCTTGCCATCTCGGTTTACGCACAGTGGAGAAATACAGCTGACTTGCCATTTATGAAAACAACATTTTAAACATAACCTGCAACCATACTCAAAGTTGTTTTTAGTTATTGGTCAGGTTACCACTGTAGGAAGTAAAGAGTTAGCTGGCATGCTAACATGTGCGCCATATAAACACAACAAGGCTATTCCTTGCACAGTTGCTATTGTGTTTTTTCAGACAAAAAAGCAAGATTTCGTTTTTTCTTTGAACCACTTCATCATCGTCGTTAAGGATCGTAGATTTAAGCCCACATTTTTGTCTCACCTAGAGCTACTAAAACAATTTCCTCTCTCGGTTCTCACGCTCGGATTTAATGGCTACATTAAATTATAACGCTACTTAGAACTGGCCATTTAATATTAATTAAATGGCCATTGTCATTCTCCTTCTTAGCCAATTATGCATAAGGATGTTTCCAACCATGGAAAAGTATAACTAGGGTAACATTATTACTTGAATTTTGAGACAGCTTGAAATCAAATTATTCTAAAATCAATGTAGAAATTAAAAAAATGTTGAGTTCAATATGTGTCTTTTTGTGAAGTGTAACAATAGAAATATAAAGCCTACCAAATGTTCAAATAGTTTAATAAAATAAACTATACATGTTAAGATAGATACATAACTTTTAGGACACATTTAGCATTTACAGAGATATCTGAACATCAACAACATGGTACAAATCTAATGTTTATTTCAATGTTAAAAATACTATTTTTACCATGTTAAGAAACATCCAGTTTCATGTGGTGATATGTTTTGTACTCAACAACAACAACAACAACAACAACAACAACATATAATGATCAGTTATAACCGTCATATTGCTTTCTAATAATCTAACAAATGACATGTAATGTAATAATCTGTTTCCCAGAAATTAATAATCGGATTGCATTAAACACTAATGCTTTTGACAGTCGGAAAATACACCACTGCACTAATCCTCAACGAGCGGATATTACTCAGATTTTAGCTTCTTTTAGCTCGTCTGCCCTCTGTTCTGCTCTCCAACAGTAATTGCTGTTTCAGAGTCACTTAAAGCAGGTTCACTGTCTGCACACTCTGACCTGTACAGTATGTTGAGCTCCTGTGATGCAATACACAACACCGAGTGAGTCTAATGTCGGCACGGTTTCAAGTAGAGACGTTTCTCAGAAGCAGAGCCGGGGCATGCAGTCATATTTCATGCATTCCTCATTTACGTAGTTTTATTTATCTGCTATAAATTAAGTTGCATACTTATATTTTAGAGTACTGTCATCCTATTCTAACCCTTATTGCAAATGGTGTAATTCATTGGACAAAATCTGATGTGACTGAGCCTTTAGCCCAAAGTCCTTTGAACAATTATTATGTAGGTAAGCGTATGAGCATCGCCTTATTACTTATGAGGCTTATAACTTATGATTACTTTGACATTAATGAGGTTTGAAGAGTGTTCACTGCTGATAATTCATCTCTTGCTAGAATGGTAGAAGTTTGATACCAAACTCTGTGACCTTAACTCAAGCCCCCCATTCATGATTTAAACTTGAATCTGCACGTGCGCAACGTAAACATCTGACTCTAAGGCTAAGCCGGGGTAGCAGCAGCAGGATAGAGGAAAAGACAGGACAGAGACAGAGTGGTCTTTTATGGAGACATTTTTGGGGACATTTGTTGACCTTTGCACCAAAAGGCTCCAGGCATTGGCCTCGAATAAACCCAGATCACTAACAAAGACAGTCAGAGATTAAGTTGTAATTGAATCAAACTTACTGGTTTTGGCTTTGTGGTGAGGCCCACGTTATCCTGGTCAATTTCTTCTTTCTCTTCCCATGATCCTCTGCTGTCCCCGTTGGACGAAGGGCCAACTTTGAGTTCCTTGACCTGTCCGCTCATCACCTGCACAGGGTCCAGACTCATCTTCACCAGAGAGAACCCCCCGTCCCTGTGCTCCCAAAGGTTCCCTTTCTCACCTATCCTGACTCCTCTAGCTTACACAATGATCTTGTTCTGCAAAATCAAGAAAGGCAGTGTCCCTCTACAGTCCGAAGCATTTATGGAGCCCCTCCTGTCCTGTGCATTGATGACAGGGTGGGAAGAGTTTGCTGGGCTTGTGAAGTGTGAAGAGCAAGTGTTCACTCTGCCTCCTTTTCGCTTGTCTGTATCCCTTTCCTCCCTCCAGAGGATTATTACTCACTGCGTGCAAATCCAGAGGACATGAAAGAAGATTGCTGCTACTCATTCACAACCACTCTCTCACACACACTGTCACACACACAGTATATCCGTTGTTAGGCTACAGTCCATCTGCTGCTATCTCACTATTTCTTTCTCTCTCCCCACTCTGTGACCCCCCCTCCCTCTCTGTCCCATTCAATCACCCTCTCAGCTCTGTCCTCCTGCTGACCAATCACAGCCCTGCTTCCTTATGCAGCAAGGCCCCGCCTCCACCCTCTTGCTGTCCCTTGTTGACAGTGCAATTTACCCAGGACTCTCATGGGACATTCAGGCGCACTGTGAGTACACAGCAAAAATACAAACCAATGTGATGAGCCATTTATTCTGGAGGTATATTCAAATACTTATTTTAATCAAACAAGTGAGATGAAGTGGACACACGTAGTGAATAGGGTCACATTTTTAATTAATGTATATCATCATGAAACTTCCCCAACTTAAGAAAGCTATCTTTTATATTGCAAATACTCTTTAAGTTCCTGTTTGAATATGCAAATGATGCATTATCTTACACCCACTCGTGCATTTTGGAGAAATTGGCACAATAGACAGTAGAAGAAACACCTATATAATTTTTTAAGTATTTCTTACAACTTTGAGCACATGAACACAGAAAAATAGGAAGAACCATTTCCCAACTCTGGACCCTTCGAGAAGCTCTCGCATTTCACGTGAGGTATAAGTCATCTATAGTGGTTGGGATGTAACGTGAACAGTGATGGAAGGAAGGTAAAACGAGTGTGAGTTGGAGATATATCAGAGAGGAAGAGAGTGAGTAGGCAGTCGGGAGTTAAACTAGCCTAAAGGTAGCCGATAATGGATGTAACCTTCATTTTAAAGGTCGAGTTTCCCACAGAGCCATTAGCTGTCCTCACTGATGTTCCCTGAATGCAGCACGGTGCAGGGCTCACAGCAGCCGAATGTCTTTGTGGTTTGTTGTCATGTGAAGGTTTACAAATGAATGTATCCGTCAAACACAAGGACGTGTTCATGGTTAGTTTAACTCCCTAATTATCTACAGTTTGTCTGAACAGCCGGGACCAGATGTTCACTGTTACTGAATATTAGCTTCACTGAACCGCCTGTCAGTGCTGTTAAAGATTGATTTCAAACTTTTACTAAATATCCTCACAACTAAAAAAAGGATCATCTGAATCTGTCAAATGAATGCAATGTCATTTTGGAGATTTGGACATAACTTTAAATCTGACAGAATAATATTTGTTATATAACTGGATTATAATTAGTGATGCATATACAGTATGTGTGTATTACTTCAATGCTCTGGTTAAAGTTAGGCTAATTTTCATTTAATTGTATAGGCTACTGCGAGGTTAATCTATGAGTATATATAATACTTTTTTACTTGATTTTGTATTGGATATCTGCAAAGAGCAGTAAAATAAAAGTGGTGTAGTAAAAAGTATACTCTGAAATACCTCTGAAATGTAGAGGATTAGAAGAATAAAGAAGCATAACATTAAAATACGTTAGTGAAGTAAAAGTCATGCACATAACACGACTTTATAGTGCTTAAGTTACTGTTCTTGGTTACAGTCCATTTAAAGGGGACCTATCATGGAAAATGCCCCTTGTGATGTCTTCTCTACATAACCATGTGTCCCCGGTGTGTCGGGGAACTCACGCAGCGTCAGAAAATAAAACCCTCTCTCTTTTCCTCCGTACCCAAATCTCTAAAAACGGGGAACAACGGAGCTGATCCAGATTTGCGTCCGATATGACGTAACATCTGAAATGTGGACCCACGGCCCAATCAGAAACGTTGCTATCAGAAACAATGCCCGACTGTTCTGGACGTAATATGGTCGGTGTTTACATTAGCATCGCTAACACTCAGAGCTAACCTGTACTGGAGAGCATGTGTGTGAAGAAGCAGGAAGTAAAAAGAAACTCACCTTGTGGTATAACCAGCAAGAGAGAAAGCCTTTGAGCTCCATACTGTTTCAGAAACAATCCTTGATGATCCATGATATGGCGTTTCATCACGGCAGCATTTAGTTTAGACAGTAGCTGCTGGGTCCCGCATGAGCTCAGACCCCTCCTTTTTTAAAGCTTTATACCCGAATCAGCACTTTTGAAACAGGAAGTGAAATAGAGGGATATGAGGCATGGCTAGAATGGGTGATCTGTTTGGTATTTTGAGCACAAAACTTCATAGACATGTTTTTTATATATTTGTATATCTGAGGCCTATGCTATTGCCTAAAAATAGCATGATGAGTGACCTTTAAGGTTTTTCCATGTATGTCTTTCTTTTCCTCTTTCTCTGTTGTGTTTCATTGGACTCAAAAATGTTGTAGGGAAGGGAACCAAACGTGTGTCGTTGCCCTGATGTTGGGACATGATTAGAAATACTTATGGCTATTTTACTATTATATATTTAGACTGTAAGTGTAAATATGCACATTGACCTTGAAATGTTATCTCGTTGCACTGTCATCACTACTACTTCTGCTTTTATCACTCTTATTTATTTATTTAGTCTATTTTTTACTGCAGTGAGAGTTGTTGTACTTTGTATTAAGATATATTCTATTCTATCAGAAGTTTGTTGTGTCTGATCGAACAGATGTTTGTTGTGTCTGATCGAACAGATGTTTGTTGTGTCTGATCGAACAGATGTTTGTTGTGTCTGATGGTACAGAGGTTTACTGTCTCTGATCGAACAGCGCCACCCTGTGTCCGTTCTCCAGACTGCATCTCCTCAGAGTGATTCCTGTGTTTCTCTGTTGCACGGCGCCTCTCTCTTTGTGTGTGTGTGTGTGTGTGTGTGTGTGTGTGTGTGTGTGTGTGTGTGTGTGTATGTGTGTGTGTGTGTGTGTGTGTGTGTGTGTGTGTGTGTGTTTGTGTGTTTGTATGTGTGTGTGTTTGTGATGTTTGGTTTTCCACCGAGCTGAAGCCGGGCTCAGAATAGAATTGTATCGATTGCTGATGGATGGCTGGAAAAGAGACAGTGGAAAACAAGGGTGTGTAGCCAATACAATTTAAAGAGGAATAAGCAAGACGAGAAGAGAAGGAGAAGACCCAAATTCGTGTAAACTGCAGTGAAATATAAAATATTGATTCATCAATATAAGCTTTAATCTTTTTACCAAATTATGTCGTGTTTGTCTAGTGCTTTTTCCTTTATCACACAACAAAAACAAGCAAGAGCTTCACTGGAGCACTACAGAGTGCAGGAATGAGTCCAATAACCGGGGAATGAGTCTGGAGTTTTCAGAACTAACATCTATTTTTATTTACCGACGGAAATGAGCAGGGGCGGTTCTAGTGCCCCCCTAACACTGACCCCTGTGGCCCCCCCTAACAATGAAACGTTTTTTATTTATTTGTTTTTAAATGTATATTTTCTGGTACTCGGTTTGCCAAAAACCGCAGGATTTTGTTGCTGTAATGTGAGATTATGCAGACACTATTATGTAAAGTAGAGATGTAACTGTTCATTGCCTTCATTTTCATATAAATATGGTGTTAGTGCAAATATTGCACTATAACTTAAGCTGAAGCTAACAGTAATAACTATAAGATCTATCTGAAATAAATAAGTGTACTGAAACAAATACCAATAACTGTATTGCATTGTTTTCTTATGCGCAATTACTTCATACTGTCTAGTTCTCTTTTTCGTCCTGCATTTATTGTGCCCCCCTCAGAAAATATCTGGCCCCCCCAGTGGCCCCCCAGTCAAATTGGTCTAGAACCGCCACTGGAAATGAGTCAGCATTTCACCACTTACCACCTCGTCTCCAATTCAACAAGTTTGTTTTTGGTTCAAAAGCTTTTTCACTTTTTCACCAATTTGTTCACGTTTTGTTCTACGACATTAAAATACCTCAGTGAATGCTGCATGTGTGAATGTCCACATGAAAAAGGTGGCTAAAAAAACGACCAAACGTCATCAATCTAAACATTAGCCACCTTTAGCTTAGCATAGGTGATGCGCAGCCATGTGGTTCATTTCGAGCCTATAAAGTTAGCTTTTTACTTCAAAATCATAAGGTGCTGTTAATATGTGGAGATTATCCTGCTGCATAAAACATGTAAGTATCATAAATGTTTGTCACCAATGTTATTTTGTGTTTTTTGTCGTGGGAGATCTTGTGATAACTAACTGGCTGTCAGCCTAAAAAAATACGCCATCACTGCACCACTCTTCTGTCCTTTAACAAGGCATTACAAAAAAAGCAAAGCAAATGTGTTGGAAGTTTCCAATACACACAGTCTCTGTTATTGATCCCGTCTCTCATTCGTAGTAAAGTCCATATCGATTCATGATGTCAGAGCTTAATCTCCATGAGTCACTTTGTTGTGTTACAATTATTCATCCATTCCCACCCAGCTGCGAGAGTCCGCAGAGGAAAAACTAATTTACACAGCCATTGTAAATGATGACAGTGTGTGTGTAGGTGTGTGGTGTGTGTGTGTGTGTGGTGTGTGTGTGTGTGTGTGTGTGTGTGTGTGTGTGTGTGTGTGTGTGCGTGTGTGTGTGTGTGTGTGTGTGGTAATGCAGGTGTGAGTGTGTGAGTCTCCCTGCATTGTGCGATTGAATTGTTCCCATGACAACCGCTTTAAAGGTGACATAACTGCAGCAGTGTGACATCGTTGTTAGATGGTGACTCATACTCTGTGTGTGTGTGTGTGTGTGTTGTGTGTGTGTGTGTGTGTGTGTGTGTGTGGTGTGTGTGTGTGTGTGTGTGTGTGTGTGTGTGTGTGTGTGTGTGTGTGTGTGTGTGTGTGTGTGTGTGTGTGTGTGTGTGTGTGTGTGTGTGTGTGTGTGTGTGTGTGTGGATGAGATCGGAGGGAAACACATGCCACAGCAAGACGGCAACAACTCTGGACATTCATGTGTTTTTATTCTATGTAACAAAAATAATTACATGGTCTTTGTTCTAGGAGCTTAACAATATTGAAAACAAAAGCAAAAAAAGGCAAAATCATCAGACAGGACGAAATAGACATTTATACATGAACATCATAGAGAAATGTTGAAGAATAGAATGTATATTGTACAACCGAGCACAAATGAACCAAAATAATAATGTTCATATTCTTCTCACACAGCTCAGTGTTCCTTCACACAATCTCTTTTTTGGCACATTAAAAACAACCAAATGTTGATTTTCGTCAAAGTATTATTGAATTTGACACTGCAGGATAAACGACAGATGAGAAAGCAATACAATAGTTACCAAAGAAGAAATTCCTTTGTGCGTTCTTGGGGAGAAAATAGTTTTCTCGCTTTGAACTGAAGCTAATTAGGATGGACAGGATCTAATCAGTGGAGGAGAGCAAGGATACGTTGTGAAGCCACTTTGCGAGCCAATCTGTTCTAATCAAAGTGTTTTACTGCACACCTCTCAACCGTAAATGGGATGATTATCAAATCATGGGTGAAAATATTGTTATTCAAAACAAGAGGCGACAAAACAGATGGGGTTGTTTTGGGCGAATTTGCTGTTGAACTTCTGTGTTTAAACGTTCTCTCTTAAAACAGGTGCAAAATATCTGCCAGTGGAGCGAAATAATCTTGAACAAAACTCATATTACATTTCATCAAAGACTCTCTGAGAAATGTTTATATAGCATATTTCAAATTGTTTTTAGGCTATAGCTTTGCTGTCTTTTCTGTTGTCTAATAATACACTTTCAGATTCCGTAAAACACTTGTTTGGGAATTTTGCAACACAGGTTCGTGGGAAAAAGTCAAAAGATTTTAATCAATTTTAATTGTTTCGCTCTGCAATAATATAATCATTTATTTCCTACTGGAGAATTGGTGCCACCTATTGCTTATCTTCCTCTCCTAACTCCTAACAAACACATTGGCCGTTTCTCAATCTCGAGGATACTGGCTTGGTAGTCGCGTACTTCCAAGTGACTTCCTTCAGAAACGAAGCAAGTATACTTCCAAGCCACGGCTTCGGAAAACGAAGAAGAATGGAACAGGCTAACAAGTGTGCCACTCTCTCTAACGGCTTCAACATAAACTGTACCGAAAATAAATACCTCACGATGTCTATCTAATTATGAACTTGCTTTACTTTCACGGAACACATTTTTGGTGATAACAAATGTAACATATTTACCAACACATGTTCTACGCCACTACATACTTACATTTAAATGTGTGCTGCGTCGGTTCAGCAATTCTCCGCAAGGGTTTTTGAAATTGGTCCGTGTGCAAAGCATTGTGGGGATTCTAAGGACGCGAAGTCTACCCATATGCAGCCTCGAAATTTCCCCCAAACCAAGGACGCGGCCTCGGTGGAATTCCAAGTATGCTGGAGATCGGAACAGTCCTTCGGCGGCACTCGATGACGTAGCATCCTTGAAATATTGGCTTGGAAGCCAGTATCCTCGAGATTGAGAAACGGCCATTGCCTTTTGCTGATTTTTCGCGAAATTCAGTTAAATTGTGAGCTATATTTGGTTCAAAACTGTCTACTGGTTACTCTTTGTTTATTTCACTGTCAAATTAAAGGTCTTTATTTCATCAAAGAAATTCAAATCTGATCGAGACAAATTCTGATTCGGAAAATAGTGAAATTATCTCACTCCACTTTCAGATGAATGTGCACTATGGAGAAACACAAGACTCAACAAGGGCTACTAAAGCAGTTTGCATCAATTGAAATTGTTAGTTTTTATCTGGAGGCGTGACATTATGGAGGAACTGTAATGTTTTTGGGTTGTTTTGAGACATAAAACCTCCTTCCACTTTGTCATTTATGTGTGAATTACTTGTAGAACTGCAACAGTAGACTACAGCAAACACAAGGAGATTTCCTCTAGTGAAGACAGAACAAACGGTACACCAGCGGACCACAAAAGCAAGTTTAAGTGTGGGTTATAATACTTTAGTGCTTCGGGGTAAAGGATTACACTCAACTCTTTACAAAGTGGAACTAGACTGAGGCCTCTCTTGTAACACAAATGATACAAATACAAAACACATGTGAGCACTTGCAAAAATGTCCCAGCACACTTAGCTTTTCACAATCACTCGCAGTTATGAATCAGACTCACACACACACACACACACACACACACACAGTAGCTGTGTCATCATATGAAAGTAGTTCTAAGCTAGAAGTACATTTACATTTACATATCATACTTGTTTATATTCATAAATACGATTACAGTCGTATTATAATGTACATGTAATTTTATCATTACATTATCGCACAAAGGAGGCTCGTTCTTTAGATCTATGGAGGGAGCGTGTTCATTGGCTGGCTGAGAAGGAGGAGATTCATCTGATTGGCTCACAGGAGGGAAGTCAAATGTTTTGCTGCAATGCAGAGATTTAGGACACTTTTGACTGATTCACAAAGAGAAATGAATGGTCTGCCCTAATGACTGAACACAGGGACCAGGTGTATTCTTTACAAAGGGAAGGTCATGTTGCCTCCATACGATCCCATACTCTTAACTGTTAGAACTTCACCAATGACAGTGCATGCAATCTGTTTTACTGTTACATCAGTCCAGTTATTTTCCTAATTTCTCCTACAAATCTTTCTATGACCTTATAATGGTTACCATAATTATTTCTGGGAAAGTCACAAGAACAAATCTCAGCTATTTCCTACTACTTAGTCAAAATATGAGTGCAATCAGAAACATTTTCAGCCATCACTGGGTGTATTGGATGTCTTTTTTTCTGTAGATATACAGTAAACCTTCCGGATTGACATTACATCTACAATAACTGAAATTTAATTGAACGCTAAACAAATGTTTGCCTCTGGCGCTCACACAAATGACTTGACTGGAGTGTTTTTTTCCAGTGCACAGTCTGAATAGTCAACCTCAACAGCTCAAGGGATTCAAATGCTTTATTTGTACTTTATTTGTATTTATACAAACTAGCTACAGCTTAGTTTTGTCAGACTACTCACGTGTTTCTTAATATGTTTATTATAAGCAGCATATAGTTTGAGTTTGTTGGGGCGGTGGTGGCGAAGTCGATAGGGACTTGGCTTGGCAACTGGAAGGTCACCAGTTTAAGTCCCAGCAAGACCAAGTGCTACCGAGGTGTCCCTGAGCAAGGCACCGTTCCCCACACTGCTCCCCGGGCGCCGTTCAAAATGGCAGCTGCTCCTAACACTAGGATGGGTCAAATGCAGAGAAACAATTTCCCCACGAGGATTAATAAAAGTCCATCTCCTTATCCCTTTGGCGTCTCATCACTCCACAGATTTACAAAGAACATTGAGTGATGATTAGATAACTATCCCCCCCGAGCCTACAGGTGGAGCTGGGGTGGTGGTGGGGCAGGCAAGCAGCAGCAACAGGAAACACATCAGCAGGAACATGAACGCAGCAATATCAAGTGAACACAGCAGTGGCAGCAGCAGCATAGCGAAGCAGGAAGACACGTTCCGATATAGTTCCGAAATGTTGCGTTCACACCAAAAAGAGCCGGAACTAAAATTAGTTCATCAGAACCTTTTTACCCCCTTTTCAGTCCCTGCTAGAGAGCAGGGACTTTCGTGGGAGAAAAGGGTTCCTATGTCTGATTGGCTGGGCGGATTGCAAACCACGCCCCGTAAAACTCCCAAAAAGTTTTGTGAAGCCGCCATTTTATTATCCTCGCATTAGCATTATTAGCATTAGCATTAGCCCAGCGCAGAAACGCAGAGAGACTAACTTATGGCAATACAAAATAAAACATGGGAGCGGTGGAGATGAGGAGGTGTCGGCGTTCTGGCGATTTACTCGGAAGGCTTCAGTAGAAGCTGCTGGGAGTCCCAGCAGCTTCTACTGAAGCCAGTCCCCAACTCCGGGGACTTCCGACCGGGGACTTCGGGTGGCAGTATACGCCGTGAAGTTGTTTGCGGCCTGCCAGTAAACCCAAAGCAGAAGAAGAACAAGTGACGTCAGTGGCTTCATTTGCCTAATTCTCCCCCAGAAGACCGTTCTGGCCGTTACTAACAGCTTCAAACTGTTCAGCTATCTGCCATCATTCACGTTCACAAACAGGTGAGCACTTGTAAACAAACATTAACCACCAAGGCTTCCTCTTCAACCTTTTGCAAATTGATTTTAGAGTGCAGCAAGTTCCTCGCCCTCCACCGACTATCAAAGCGTTTCCTCTCTGACATTTAGGGAGGAAGAAGAAAAAGGGTGGATAGCAGGACATTGGGAGAGAAAAGAGGACAGAAGGCTAGTGTAGCTTTTCATGTGAAACAAGAATGAATAATGGAGGCAGGTTTGCCCTTTCAGAGAAATACCGTTGCTGTCCTTTGGCCATAATTACTGTCCTGATTATCCACACTCAACGCTGTACTAGTGGCCCCTTCTGTTTCAACAATTTCTTGATTATATGTTTCTGTTTTTCTGCATTTATGTGTGTCCGACTGTTGAGAACATTTCCAGTTTTATGCAGAGACACAGTTGAACGTATCCAATGTACGTATACCAACTGTAATAATGTGGAAATGTAATAACTTCAAGTAAAACTTAATACAACATTAATTAAAACTAAGATAAAACCTCAATTTAGCCCGTTAATTAAATACTAAAAATAGCTTTTTTCTGAATAATTTAGCTTTGATTTATTACAGACAGCTGGTTTGATTATGACGTGCTTAATTTATGTCATTTTTCACAAGAAATAGTCATTACAAATGTGAAGTTGAATGTCAAATGATTATTTCCTGTTGCCCAATGAAACTTTAGCATTGATGTAAAGCTAAGCTAATCCCGAAGAGAGCCATGTAGACGTCATATTCAATGCAAGATAAGGCTTTATTCTAACCTAATTAAGTGTCCTTTTAAGAAAAGACATATAATCATTCTGATAAGATATGGATTTAGTTAGCACGTGTTGGAATGCTTCAGGCACTGAGCAGCACATCAGTATTCTCAGCATGCTGGAGGCCGTCTGAAACATTCATCACCTGCCTGACTCATGCTTATGATAGAGAATAAAGCGAGTGGACAGTGTGCTGTAATCTTTCTTTAAAAGCTACACAACTGGTTCTGCATTTGGCTTTTGAGGAACTACTGCACACACACTAACACATGCAGAGGGTTTGATCTGGGTTTGTAAAGTGTATTTTGCTTTTGCTAGAAATCCACATTCTAGCATATGGACAGAATAACATCTGTGCATATTGTTTATTAATTGAATTCTCTCTGTGTCAGCATAACATTTGCTTCTGTCTTGTCCCTCTAGCTGGACCATGTGGATCCAACAACAAACCCTTTGTTGGTTTAATGCCATTGCTGCTTTTTCAAACAGTCCCATTGTCGTTTAAGTGGTATCAATCTATTAATCCAACTCTCAAGAGGAAAGCAAATGAGCATATTTCCCCCCTAAAAAAGTCTAATACCTGTGAAATCCATGTTTATTTGAGTAAATTGGAAGCTAATTGCTTTGGAAATATATAATTAAGAATGATGGTCTGACAAACTGATTAGTCATTTGGGGAAATTAGGACAAATGAGCAATGTCTGGGGAAATTTGGTAGTAAAAGTGCGTCAGTGTGCACAGCTCACCTGGACAACGTGAAATAAAAGAATGGCATCAATCCGATGTCCAATGTTATTCAAACACAGCTTTTTGCCAGTCATCACTGCCTCAAATAAGGAATAAGCGTGACCTCCTCTTCCTCCGCCTCCTCCCTCCTCTCACCCTCCTTCCTTCCCTCATTTCAGTTCAACTCCACCCCCATCCTTCCCCTCCATCCCTTCCTTTCTCCCCCCATGCCTCTCTCTACTTCTGCATGTCACACTGCAGCAGTAGGACGATGGACGGGTCAGACTTGGCGGCTTCTTTGAACTCGTCCAGGCTGATCTCATCGTTGTGGTCCTTGTCCATCTTGGAGAAGATCTTGTCCACACGCTGCTGAGGGGTCAGCCCGTCCTCGTTCATCCGCATCATGATCACAGTACCGACCATCTTGTAAATGGCCTGAGGAGAAGGAGAGAAACAATAAATGTGAGATTTTGTCGTTAAATGTATGACTAAAAGAAAGGATTTCACCTAAAGGAGCAGTCATGGATGGATTACTGAACCGGTCTCCCTGTCAGGTGCCCTCCTGGCCTTTACTTATAAAATGTACCAAGCACGAATAGACTCAAAAAGAGACACAAAAACACACAAACTCTACTAAAACACCAAAACAGCTACAACAAAACGAAAAAAGCAGCTGTAATCAAACACAAAGATACCCATAGCAACATTTTGGATACACCAAATGACCACAAGAAGACACACAATTATCACAACAATTCACAAAATGACTACAAAGGCATGCAAAACGACTACAAGAAGAGACGAAATGACGACAAAATTAGCACAACGAGACACAAAATGACCACAAGTAGACAGGAAATGACTACAAAGAGACGCGGAATTACCATAAAATGACAAAAAATGACCACAACGAGGCACAAAACCACCCCAAAAAGTCTGTCATTTTGGCCATTTTGCATATCCGTGCACGGGATAACTCATATTCTGCTTATAGAACCAGTAAAACCTCACAAACGAGTTCCTACATTGAATATTCTGCGGCACACACTGATTCCCCCCAGGCAAACACAAACCTCGATGATCTCCAGCATCTCCTGTCGAGTGATCTTCCCATCTCCGTCCAGATCGTACATGTTGAAGGCCCAGTTGAGTTTCTGCTCGAAGCTTCCCCTGGAGGTGATGGACAGAGCGCAGATGAACTCTCTGAAGTCGATGGTCCCATCGCCGTTCTTGTCAAACGTCCGAAATGCATGCTGGGCGAACTTTGAAGCGTCACCATACGGGAAAAACTGAGTGAGAAAAGAGAAAAAAGAGGTGGCGGATAAAGCATCAGTTGTATTGGGCTTGATTGCTCTGAAAGACCCTTTTGAGTTGGACCCTCAGCTGTGAACATGATTACATGGTTTAGGTTTTCGGGCCGGTCTGAATACATGTGGCTTGTGTGGAAAATCAATGCTTGCATGCTGGTGTATTCTTCCCACTCTCACTACCAATCATCCTCAAGTACAACAAAGCCGACAGCAATCTTGTGGTCCTTGTGGTCGAATGGTTCACAAAACCCAATAAGAATTCCTCTTTAACTTGAGCGTTAATAACAACGCTTATGCTGTGTCCAACTGCACAGGAAATGTTGTTAGTTGAAGGACACATTTTAAAGATTAAGTGCTGCAATTTGGGGACTTTCAAATGAAACTTTACTGTAATTCACAAAAACAGAAACAAAAAATTGCCTTCTGCAATAACACTTTTCAACACCTCACCTCTTGCTGGCAGATAACTCTTCTTATAAAATACCTGTAGTATTTTTGACTATCCAGAATATTTTATATTGTTTTGTTGATATTGCTTATTCATTTTTTTTGTAATTGTTAATTCTCTTTTCCACTTTTTTAAGTATTGTATTATAAAGTCTGAACACACTTCTGTGACGAAATAATTTCCCATATTGGGATCAATAAAGTATCTCTCTCTCTCTCTCTCTCTCTCTCTCTCTCTCTCTCTCTCTCTCTCTCGACTCTCTCTCTCTCTCAGTCATCTCTCTCTTCTCTCTCTCTATATACTTATCTATCCATCCTCTCCATCCGATCTCTCTAGCCATATATCTCTCTCTCCCTCTCTCTCCATCTATCTCTCTATCCATCTATCGCCTCTCGCTCCCCTCTCGTCTCATATCGCTCGTCGTCTCCATCTCTCGTCTCTCCATCTAGTCTCTCTATCCATTCTATCGCTCGTATGCCTCCTCTCAGTCTCTCTATTCTATCTCTCTCCATCTCCTCTCTCTCCATCTATCTCTCATTATCCCTTCTATCCATTATATTCTCTCTCTCATCCACCTCTCTCTCCATCTATCCATCTATCTCTCTATCCATATATCCCTCTCTCTCTCTATCTCTCTATCCATCTATCTCTCTCTATCTATCCATCTCTCTCTCTATCCATATATCCCTCTCTCTCTCCATCTATCTCTCTATCCATCTATCTCTCTCTATCTATCCATCTCTCCATCTATCCATCTCTCTCTATCCATATATCCCTCTCTCTCTCCATCTATCTCTCTCCATCTATCTATCTCCTCTCTCTATCTATCTTTCTCCATCCATCTATCTCTCTATCTCTCTCTCTATCTCTATCTCTCTCTTTCTCCATCTCTCTCTCTCCATCTATCCATCTCTCTCTCTCCATCTATCTCTCTATCCCTCTCTCTCTCTCCATCTATCTCTCTATCCATCTATCCCTCTCTCTCTCTCTCCATCTATCTCTATCTCTATCTATCCATCTATCCATCTCTCTCTCTATCCATCTATCCCTCTCTCTCTCTCCATCTATCTCTCTATCCATCTATCTATCTCTCTCTCTATCTATCCATCTCTCCATCTATCCATCTATCTCTCTCCATCTATCTTTCTCCATCCCTCTCTATCTCTCTCTATCTATCTCTCTCTCTATCTATCTCTCTCTCTCTATATATATATCTATCTATCTAATTACTGTTGAAATTCAATCCATACACACACTATCAATATCACGCCAATTACATGTAGATTTGCAGCCTGATGTAAAGAAGCACCATTTTTAAAATTGCATGATCAAAGCGGACATATATTGCAAATGTTCCGGTTTGTATTTGTATGATATACTATATATATATATATATTGTCCGAAGGAGTTACAGGCATAAATAGAGGTTTATTCCCCAACCCCAAAACCCAACAATGCTGTGAGTCATCTACGAGGTAACTTGTGATATAACTATGTGGAAAAGACAACTTCCATTGCAGGCCATTGCTATGAAAAACACTGTTACCACACAATGTGTACATTCCCTAGCCCTGCTTATTACTGCATATTAAACCCCCGTGATTTCTCTTCCTCAGCTTCATGCCACTTTCTTTCCTCCCCCCACCTACCTTAACATAGAGCTGCTGAAACTCCTCCAGGTTGAGGATGCCGGTGGGACAGTCTTTGAGGAAACCTTTGTACCACTGCTTCAGCTCAGCCTCGTTGAATTCGGTGTTCTTGGTCAGGTCGTCCAGAACCTCCGGGGCCAGCTTACTGTTGTGTTTCCCCATGATGCTTCACCTCTCTGGGGGGAGGAGGGCAGAGAGAGAGAGAGAGAGGGTGAGGAGGTGCTAGACAAACCACAGCAACAGCAGTAAAGCCTTGTGTTGTTGAAACAGCACAGGGCTCAGGTGGGACACATGCAAACAACAAATTACCTGCGCAGATGCACTCAGAGAAGAGAGGCGTTGTGTTTATGTGGCTTTGTCTGACAAAATATACCTCTGATTTGGTTGGACATGTAATCCTACCGTCTAACATGTCTTCTTCTCATATATGCCTTGTTTTTTCTGCTGCTGCAATGCAAACACTTACTTATCTATCTATCTATATATGCTTTTTTCGATGAAAACCTTGAAAAGTGAACCTATTTGACTATTAAAGGCTCAATAACTAGAGTTTTCCCAAAAAACACCACCGACAGGTCCAAATTAATTACATTCATTTTGCTTTTTTTTCGCAAGTTAAACCACAAATGTATGCAGATGATAAACGTTATGAAACTAGGAAAGCAGAAGTAACTGAGAAATGAATGGCATTGCTAGATAATATATATATCGCTGCCATGTCTTTCGAAGACACACTGTGCTCATTATGGAGGGTTTCAAGCCGTTTTTAGACTGGGGTCTTATATCTAGGAATCTTTAAGATATGGCACTCATCAAGACACTTTGGCAAACTCATGCAAAGAACATCCAGAAACTCTACGAAGCCATTCAGGTGCTGTACAATTGTACAATTAGCATTTTGTTGTGAAAGCAGCACCCCTTTCAGTTTCCTATTTCCACATAAAGAAATACAAATAATCCAGCCTAGATATTTGAACTAAATCAACAACTATACAGCTTCCCTTTGTCGATATCAGTTGCCTGCTTTCAGTTGTTTTCGGTGTACAAGTTCCAATTAGCTGTAACGCTAATCCTGGTAAATGTACATAGAAATGTGCATTATAATATATAAAAAAGAAAATCTGCATTTGACAAGTGTAATTATCTGTTTGAATGATGTGTTAACATGTTGAGTTAAAGCAGTTCACATACAAATTGTTATGCTGCAAAAGCTCTATCAATTTTTATAATGACTCATATAATTCCTGTGTGAGCTAAGATCGTAATAGCATCATTGTTTTATCGGCCAATAAAATGGCCCATTAGCCTGCCTGGCTCCACACCACACACACGCACACACACACACACACACACACACACACACACACACACACACACACACACACGGCTGAGCAACACTGCAGTGCCTTCATGATGCCACCTCTGTCTGACACACACACACACGCACACACACACACACACACACACACACACACACACACACACAGCTGAGCAACACTGCAGTGCCTTCATGATGCCACCTCTGTCTGACACACCACCCACCCACACACACACACACACACACACACACACACACACACACACACACACACACACACACACACACAGCTGAGCAACACTGCAGTGCCTTCATTACGACACCAGGTCAAGTCGACCCTAGCCACCACAAATCCTCCTAAATAGCAGAGGGCGTGTAGGGGCAGTTTAGAGGCGGAAATATCACCTAGTGAGTCATCCACAGGGAAGAAACTCAAATCCAAGTCACCGCAAAGTGCACACATTGTATTCCCATGAGAGAACAGGAGGTGCTGTACAAGAACTGAGCTTAGAGGAAAAGCAATAAAGCAGAGACAATACGTTCTAGCTTTATCTTGCTTTGGAAAAGATCTTTCCAAGTTAAAATACAAAATTGAATGTTTTTCTTTGTCAGAGATGAATCCTGCTGTTGTGCGTGCCTGGATGACGAATATAAAAGCAGGTGCGTCCAGCTGGGCGTCATCACTGCAGTCCTGAACAATACAAACATCTTCCAACATCGTCATAGCTGGAAATAGCTTCAGCTCTTATCGTGTTTATAACAGAACTCAGCGTCATCCATCAAAAAGCAATTGAAAGTGTTTAATTTCCACAAAGGACCGGTTCCCTTCAGAGGAACGACTCACTGTTTTTCCGACGTAAAGTTATTCTAACAAGCCATTTATCTAACAGGCAAGCATTTTCAGACAAATAATCTAAAATATCCAAAGGACAACGTGTTAAAGTGAAAACACTTATTTCCAATATGGTGCCAAGCAAGAAAATGAAGCGAAGACAGTTATTATAAAAAATAAAATAAACAAAAAGTGCTGACTTTATATTCATGTCACCAAAATAATGGAAAAAACCATTTGATGTCATGTACATTTCACAAGTTACCCCGTTGCAGAGAAAGGTCTTGTTCTGACTTTAATGAGCTACTCTCGCACTTAACGAGGACAAATCATGCCTGCACCTCTTTTCACCCTCTGTCTGAAACCAGAGCCCAGTCTGCTCTGATTGGTTAGCTGGCCGGCTCTGTTGTGAACCGCCAGAAGATCAAGTACGTTGGAGCGCTAGCCAATAGAAGTGTAAGTGTTGTGGAGGTAAACAAAGGAGTCCAATGGATGGGAATTTAGCCTTTACAGACCATTTACATGCACACAATCCTGTATAACACACTACAGGAAAGGGAGAACCCCAGAAAGCATATTAGGGCCTCTTTAAAGACGTGATGTGTAGGGAAATGCTGTTCAACGACATGGCATCGATGTAAAAAGACAAGACAAAAGATTCCAAAAACATACACACAAATATGTGCTTAGAAAAATGTACACACACAGTTTCCTATTAACTAATGCAGCATGGAGGTAGACGTTGTTGCACTATAAGGTGTTCATGTTGTGATCACCTACCATTTTCCCCTGAGAGGAAGGAGGCCACTGAGGTGGGATCAATACACTGAAGGTGTTTAACTCCCCTCGCTGTCATGTGTATAAGTCTTTGCCTCGAGCCGCAGACATTGAAAATGAAAGTTGAACTATCTCTGAATCATTGATGGTGTCCATTCAGGCGGCTCTGTAAATCACTGGCTGCATCAACAAAGACTAACACAAGCGTCCCAACTCATGCCACAAGCGCTGGGTTTGTTTAGTACACACACACAAACACACAAAACTCCACAGAGTTCATGTCACGCTTCTTTCTGCAGCAGATGAGATTGTATCCCTCTGTCGGGAAGCAAATGTAGCAGATAATAGAGTTTCCTGTGACTAGCCAGGCGAGAAAGCTCACTGGAAAATAAATCTAAATCAACACTGCTCACGTCAGAAAACAGGCAACCCATTAGTTTATTTCGAATTGTTCCCAGATCTAACGCCAGTCAGGTGCTAAAGTCTGCATCAGCTCATCTTACTGAGGCAGAAACCTGTTGTTGTAGACTGTTCAGGAATTGGAAGCTACCATTCTTTTTCTTGGATTAGCAAATAAATACAATCTCTGTGGCTCAAAGGGTGCCTGCTCTGAAGATGATAATGCTTAACTAATTGCTTTAACAAATGCTTGTCATATCGTAGACAATGTGAATGCATTAAATATGGACTCTTTGAGTACCTGTTAATGTAGAATGGATCCAGGCATCTGAGTTCCTGTTAACGACTTAAGCTTTAGAAAAAAGGAGGGGTCTGAGCTCATGCGGGAGATTCTACCGACAGATTCTGCCGTGATGAAACGCCATATCATGGATTATCAAGGATTCTCTCTGAAACAGTTTGGAGCTCAAAGGCTTTCTCTCTTGCCGGTTATACCACAAGGTGAGTTCCTTTTTACTTCCTGCTTCTTCACACACATGCTCTCCAGTACAGGTTAGCTCTGAGTGTTAGCGATGCTAATGGAAACACCGACCATATTACGTCCAAAACAGTCAGGCGTTGTTTCTGATAGCAAAGCTTCTGATTGGGTCGTGGGTCTGCATTGCCGATATGACGTCAAATCGCCGCAAATCTGGATCAGCTCCGTTGTTCCCCGTTTTTAGAGATTTGGGTACGGAGGAAAAGAGAGAGGGTTTTATTTTCTGACGCTGCGGGAGTTCCCTGACACACCGGGGACACATGTTTATGTATAAAAGACATCACAAAGTGCATTTTGCATGATAGGTCCCCTTTAAGGTCTGTTGTTGTGCTAATGGGGATGTTACATTTTTTAACCTGCCATAAAAAGAGCCACATCCACGGAAAAAGGCTACAGGAAACATGTCAGAGAATTGGGATAATATCTACGCAGCGTTACAGGTTTATTCTAAGTTGACTTAAAAATGATAGTAGAGCTACAGTAATCTACATTTTCATAAGAACAATGGATCAAATGACTAGATCTAAAATGTGAAAGAACCCACCACAGAGATCTATTACCCATCTCTGCAGTTCTCCTCAGGTTTATTGAGCGTTTTCAGCGCGTTGTTTTGGTTCTGGTATTCCCAATTGTAATAATTGTTGGAATAAACAGAAGCATTTTGATGTTTAGCATGTGCAGCAATAGCCTGGTATCTTTTACCTATCATCAGCTTTAGGACAACAACACCCAACCGAGTTTGAAATGTAAACCCATAGCAACCTTTCAAAGCATTTCATCCCAGAGGAAACCATATGGGCTCCTACATGTGCATTCATAGCCACTGCCTCAAGTGCTGAAATTAAATAGCTTTATTCCCAAAACACTTCATTTTCTGCACCCCACACCCATCCAAATGGATCAATCGGCCTGGTAACATGCTTTTGTTGTGCACGTCTTTCACAGTCTGTCCACGTCACTACATGGACAACAGGACATCACACACTCTAAAACTCTACACACACTCATACATTGACAGGACTATTAAATGATATAAGAGTAGAAAGTGGGAAAACATCAAGAGGATGTGTGTGAAAAGGAGAAATACGGTAGGGAGGATAACTCCCTCTGGATTCACACCTCCGAGCGAGGAGACAGATGGACGGAGAGGGATGAGGAGGGGAAAGGGAAAGGGGATGAAGATGGGAGGCAGCAGGCAGATAAGCAGAGCTTGTAGAAAATTGTTTCAACAGGCGTTCAATAGAGAAGGACGTCTCTTATGGAGGGCCTTCTACGCATGTTCATTCCAGCCATCAGACTGAGAGTAAACACAGAGTGAAATCTGAGTTGTAAATGCGTGGGAGGCTGTGTGTCACTGCGTTTCCTAGCACAGCACGATGGCAATCTAGGTGAATGGATAAGAGAGTCAAACATGGTTGTGTGTCAGAAGAAATGAAGCTTACATTCAATGGCAGTTTGCTCAAAGCACTTGGCCATGAGTGACATACATTAAAGAGAGTGGTTTTTCTCACATCGGACATCTGAGGATTCACAATTCCCATAATAGGAAGCGACATAGTTTCAATATACCTGTTTTGCATCACTCAAAAAAAGCAAGATATGAATTCTGGAAAATGACATTGCAGTATTTTTTGAGGGATTTCAGGTCTTGCTGAAATCAAAAATCTCTCATGTTCCGATTAACCCAGCTTCCCCAAATGTCTTTCTTTTCGGTGTCTATATACGCCGGGATCCGGAGTCATGGATGATCCTGCGGTCCTGTGTCCTGGATCGCGAGCCCTGGATCTTGAGTCGTGGCTGTGGTCCTGGATCATAGGTCCTGGATGGATATCCTCGTGGATTCATCTTCCTATTATACACACATGCATTTCCAAACATTTGGACTACCTATGTTGCAAATGTATTATCTTTTCAATTTACACACGGCATCTATTGCACGTCTGTCCGTCCTGGGAGAGGGATCCCTCCTCTGTTGCTCTCCCTGAGGTTTCTCCCATTTTTCCCTTTAAGCTGTGGGTTTTCTCCGGAAGTTTTTCCTTGTACGATGTGAGGGTCTAAGGACAGAGGGTCTAAGGACAGAGGGTCTAAGGACAGAGGGTCTAAGGACAGAGGGTGTCGTATTGTCATACTGATATTCTGTGCAAACTGTGAAGTCCACTCAGACAAATGTAACATTTGTGATATTGGGCTATAAATAAACATTGATTGATTGATTGATTGAAAAATCGTATTGCATCACAACAACAATTCAGTCCCGGGCATAAGTCATCCGTCACAAAGCAAAAAAACTAACAATCAGTAAGATTATAAATATTGCAAATAACTAAACCCCTTGCGAATGGTTTGTGGTTTACTTTTTCATCACTGTCACGTGGGGCTGTACAACATGTCATTTCTTTAGATTAAAGGTGGGGTAGGTAAGTTTGAGAAACCGGCTCGAGATACACTTGTTGTTATATTCCATGGAATGCTCTTAACATCCGATAGCAATGAATATCTGAAGTGCTTTGACAATAAATCCATAAAAACATTTCATCTGTGAAGCCGTGGCGCTGTAAAAAGCACGACCAATCATCTGAGCCGGCCCGGCTAAAGTAACTGGATGGCCTACCTGCCTGTCAGCCTTCCATCGGGGCACAAACTTATCTCGTGCCCTCATTGGTCATGTGCGCGTTCGTGTGTGTTGGAGGAGGGGCTCTGTGAGGAAGTGGCAGATTTTTTCCGTTTGTGTATTTTCAAATTCTAGCGCACTCGAGCTGGTTTCTCCAAACGTACCTACCCCACCTTTAACTAATCAGGTTAGCTATTTAGGTTTGTGGATGAACGTTCATATATCCGTCGTCATATTTTATGAAGGGTTATATTAATGATCTCGTACATTTTTGTGACGACACAAACAATTCCTAGTTCCTGCTTGTGAAGATTCGGTTAATTTCTCTATAAATGTAATATAATTAACTTCATTTTGGCCTGTTGGACAAAACAAGACATAAAACAATACCAGGAGGTTCTGATGGTCTTTATTTACGATTTGGTGATACTTGACCAGCGCCTGTTCGAGGCAACAGATAGACGGAGATTCGTTGTTTTTATGTTTAATGAAAGATAAAGAAAAATACCTTTATTTGAAGCCCAGAAATGAAAAGACAATAAATAAAGTCGCCTTATGTGAAAAACAAATGGTCTGACGGTAAGGGGTTTTATCTTAAAACCTTATATTAGGAAACATTATATTTTTCCTTTCCGCACCCTCTCAGCAAGAGGTAACACGAGAAAGCAGAAGCAGGTTGGAAAGCAGCGGGCGTACCCTATCATTAACATGAGGCTCAGATACTCTTAACTGAACGAGCCCCGAGGGGGAGTGTGTTGGTGTGAAAATGATTAGCTGACAAAAGCTGTAATTGAGTTGGAAAGAGAGCAAAAAAATTGAAGATGGGCCTACCATACAATAGTCATTTCCTGTGTGTGTGTGTGTGTGTGTGTGTGTGACAATAACCTTTGTGTGAGTGGAAAAAGTACAATGGACTGCAGCAGCAATAGGAGGACAATCAATAGGCTATAATTGAACAGTGTGTGTGTGTGTGTGTGTGTGTGTGTGGGTGTGTGTGTGTGTGTGTGTGTGTGTGTGTGTGTGTGTGTGTGTGTGTGTGTGTGTGTGTGTGTGGTGTGTGTGTGTGTGTGTGTGTGTGTGTGTGTGTGTGTGTGTGTGTGTGTGTTGTGTGTGTGTGTGTGTGTGTGTGTGTGTGTGTGTGTGTGTGTGTGTGTGTGTGTGTGTGTGTGTGTGTGTGTGTGTGTGTGGCTTCGCATTACTATACTTGTGGGGACCTAAATCTGTTTACACAGTCACGTGTGGGGACTCGCCTCCCTTATGGGGACAAAATGGAGCTCCCCATAAGGGGAATCATTAATTTTAGGGTGAAGACTTGGTTAGGTTTAGGATTAGGGTAAGGGTAAGGTTAAGGGTAAGGGTTAGGCATGTGTTGGTTATGGTTAAGGTTGGAATAAGTCTCCAGGAAATGCATGAAAGTCAATTTAATGTCCCCTGAAGTGATGTATACATGGTGTGTGTGTGTGTGCGTGTGCGTGTGTGTGTGGTGTGTGTGTGTGTGTGTGCGTGTGTGTGTGTGTGTGTGTGTATAAGTCAGAGGAATCATTTAAAAGGATGAGGAGAGGTGCCAGCGTATTGATGAGAAACCACACCCTGAACAGTCTTCGTTCACCAAAACATCAAAAGTGAAAAGGCCCGGCTCACAGCGGATGAGGCTTTCGGCCAATCAAAACAATCCAGCTGCCAACTGTAACGGTGCAACTGGTTGGCTGATTTATTGGCTTAAAGAAGGGGTTTAATTTAAAATCTGAATATTGGCAAGAGTCTCACACATCTCCCATGATGCTCTCTGGTTACTCAGATATTGAGGAACCTTATTTGTTTCTATCACGACTACACGTCAATCAAAATGTGTCGCAGTAGTGCAAACGAGGAGGGGCCATATTTGTTTCTGCATGGATGTCCTAGTAATTGTATTAGACTCTATAAAATATCTTACAATACAAATATATTTTTCCACAAGGTCATTTCTATGTTTGTTTATGACCTGCTATATACTGAAGATCAGATTCTCCTTTGTAATGGGAAAAGTGTGTAATTGCTGATCACTAGTGTGATGCCCCTGTGGGTTCATCTGGAGAGGGTGTGGCTGTGCTGTGTCCAGCCTTGATTGCAGTAACTCAGGGCACCTGGGTCCGGTGCCCTGCAGCTACTTAAAGCCTCTCTCTGCTTCTTCCTACAGGCACCCGGTTCTGTTGCGTATGCTGTATTTACTTGCTTTACTTTGTGCACCTCAACACCCTCACACATACACGTCCATGCAACCCTCACCCTGCATTTACACTACTGATACCACTGACGTCCACATCTCATGCTTTACTCATTTTGCACTTCTTTCATTTGAATTACTTACTTAAAAACACATTTTGTTAACCATTGATATGGTGTGTCTCCCCTTTGTTGTGGCCTTTTGAGCCAGGTCATAACAAATGGGGGCTCGTCCTACGGGTTATTTTGTAGAAAGTTTGGTTAAAAGTTTGTGTAGTGCCTCAGAGCACATGGGGTGTTTCTCAATCGTGAGTAAAGCTGCTCCGGAGCCACTATTTCAAGCATACTACGTCAGTGCCGCCGAAGGACTGTTCCAATGTCCAGCATACTTGGAATTCTACCGAGCCCGGCGTACTTCCTAGCGAGAAATGTCGAGGCTGCACATGTGTAGACTCTGCGGTTTTAAAATCCCCACAATGCTTTGCGCAGGGACCAATTTCCCCAAATCGGTGGCGGAAAATATAAGGCGGGGCCTCTCATATGACGCACACCTGCACACTTGCTCGCCTATTCCACTCTTCCGAATGCCAGGATGTATTCTTGCCTCGCTTCTGAAGCAAGTGACTCGGAAGACGTGTGCTACCAAGCAAGCGTACTCGACATTGAGAAACACCCATGGTGTCGTTGAGCAGCTGATTAGTTGATGTGGTCCAGCTGTGTGCTGGCTTGGCGCTGCTATTGGGGGACACATCATGTCTTTTGTGTTTCAGGAAGCCTTAGTGTTTGACATGGTGTCAGGTTTTGTGTGCCAGTCAGAAGGCAAGTGTTGCTGTTTGATACGCTTCCACGTTATTTCTTAAATATTTGGTTACAGAGCTGCAGACTTGAGATTTTAATTTGAGTCAGACCTAAGTCACAGAAATGCTTGCTATAGCAGATAATTTGTAACCCTAAACAAGATATGTTTGACCTAATAAACAAATGAAACAAAAGAGTTTTGAGCAGCCACATAGATCGGGTCTAAACTCGATATCAACTCTTTGAACACTGCCTTGAGAAGGCCACTTCCAAATGGTTCGCCACTGAACCTAAAAGACCTGCAATATACTTCCAGTTTGCCCAAAGACTTGTAACTTGACTAGGGCTTGCCTTAATATAAATTACTTAAACTACTTTAGCTGAAGCCAGTGGGCTAAGTTGATTAAATGAATGAGCACCCTCACAGCCATTTTGGATAGTTGCATCAACATGAGCAAGTATTTGATTCACTGAATTGACCAAAAACTGTCAACAACATCGGGATTACATATAAAACAGTAATTTAATTACATTTTCAGGATGTATAATCACAACATATTTTAATATGAATCTCACATCTAAAAATACATGAAAGCTACTGTCATAGAAGGTTTTATCCATATCTCCCACTCCCATCTTTCTTTTGTTAAGACAATTGGAAAATATTCTTAATATCGTGACGTTGATTTAAACTATGGTACAATGCCCTAATCCTAAACTGTTCTAATAAAGCCAAGTAGAAGTATTAGCAAGTAGTTATAATGTCAAATAAACAGTTTGTCTAACATCCAAAAATCGAATTGGCTTTCATTAATAGAGAAAGCCTTTTAATATATCGTACAAATTATGATTATTTAAGTATTTAGAGAGTTTTGAAAGACCATGAGGTGTTGCTTTGAATCCCATTGTTTCCGTGTCGATATATACTGTATTTCTCTGGTGACTGGAGTTGGGAGGATGCATCGCTATAGAAACGCAGCTCACCTCGGTGCAGCTCTAATTTAAGACCCTGAAGAGCCTGGGGAGACGAAACGACGCTGTGCACTTATGAATCAGTCTCTGGTCTACCCTTTATCTCCCAAAGCATAATTCATTCACTTCAGTTTGTATTCATTGCAATTCAGTTCAATTGTTACACATTCTCTGAAGTCTGGGTGACTCACGTCTGAAAGCTGCTCCTCTCGTCGCCTGTTGCTTCTGTTCTGCTCTATCGATCCCGCACAGTCTCCTAAAATGTGGCTAATTATATTCCAGCGACACCTTTAGACTCAGGCAGAAGTGGAAAGATACCAGCACACGGACACAAACCCACACACATGCTGATAGGCACACAAATGCACTTTCCTATATCAAACAAGCACTGGAGAAGAGTTGTTCGCTTGTAAGGATCATCAGTTACAGCGCAAAATGCAAATTAAATCTAAAATAATGCTGCACAATTATTCCAAATTGCGGCAATATCTAAATGAAGCCTACAAATGCTATTCTTCAGAAATAAAGAGTACATAGTATGCATTTGTTGGTTCATATTTGTATTTTGTGTTTGTATCACAACAAAGCCGGCCAGCTAACCAATCAGAGCAGAGACACGAAAAACAAATATGAACCTGAAAATGAGCATAATAGGACCCATTTAACTATAGTAGTATATGTTGTATGCCCGTTGAATATTGAGTGCACACAGCAGTTTGTTCTTTTCATTGCAAACCAATTATTTTCACGTTTGAAGACATGTTCATTCAGAGTCTACAAGCTTTGGACTTTTTTGCCGGCATCTCTAATTGTTTTGGCACTAACTCAATAGCACATTGACGTGAAAATGAATAGAACATCACCTCCCATCTTCAGAGCAATCTGACTATTATAACTATTATACTATTAGGCTATGTTAAGAAAGCTTAATTAAATATCTGCCACAACATAAGTAACCGGATCAAAGTAACATTACGTAGCCTACAGTCCGCGGCACTGTGAGTGCAGACGTCGATGTGTCCCATTATCATTCATATCATATCGCATCATAATGTATCATATATTTCCATATCTGAGTCAGATGAGCCGTATCTGGCTGTGCAACACTCACAGTGTCACATACTGTATGCAGAAGTATTATTTTAAGCAACACATTAAGTTGACGAAACACTAGAGTCAAATGTAATTAAAGTCAGATCCACTCGTGTCTTAGACGGGGCAGTGATATCATAAACCTGTTAATGTACGCATTCAAACACTTGTTCTGTTACCAGCTGTATTCACCTTGCAGGCTTTTATCCTGGATAACGTGTTTAAGTCATGGATGTTTAAAGTTTAACTTCTTTATATGTCTAATATTATAGACTAGTTGACTTTTCATTCAGGAAGTATGACGCTGCGCTGTCAGTACGCTTCTCCATGTTTGTGATTGGTCGAATGCTCCAGATACCCTTTTCATGTGAACGCGCACCTAACTAGATAGGACACGGCTGGCTTGAGTTAACGAGTTGATAGCCAGCGTCGTAGGACAGTTTCGCGAGAGCGCGGTTGTTTTGGATTAGGTAAACCGGGCAACTCAAACATATCCAGGTTAGGTTGAACCGGCTTTGTAGTACAGGCTTCTGGTGTCTTGACCTCGACAAATGCAACACAAAAAGCAGCTCCCACGGCAGACAAAAAATAATTGGCTCCCAAAAGGCCGACAGGTGAGCGGGATCGAAAGCAGCTCAAAACATGTATGGATGTTTAAGTAGGCAATTGTTTGTGCAACTTAAATGTGCTTTTGTAGCTGTTGTCCCCTATCAAGGGCTCCTTAATACATTATTGTTAAGGGAAAGTCCTTGTAAGTAAGAATATCAAAAAGAAATATACATTATATAAAATATACAAATTAATTTGCATTTAATTGTGGGAAATAGGTATTTGTATTATTTTTGATATGTTCACTCTCACTGTTAAAATAAAAAAAAATTAAAAAACCTACCATTAAAAGTATACACTGTTAATTTCTTTGTAAGTGGGTGAACTTACAAAATCGGCAGGGGATCAAAGACTTATTTCCTCCACTCTGAGTCATGGAGTAAAACGCTGCACTCAAAATAGCAAAAATCCATCAATCATTGACATGTTCTACCATTGTAATCATATATCCAGTGAAAGCATTCAACTTAAAATGTGTAATTGACTGCATGACCGTCCAATTATCTACCAGTTGTTCTCAAGATGCATGTGACTCAGAGTAGTCTTTCCCAGCATGCATTGGGCTTAAGGCAGGGTATCACCTGACAGGGGCTGCAGTCGAATAGTCCATTTAGCTTAGGAACCTTCCTAACGGAGTGAAATGACCCGGAAGTCCCTCAGTGGCAGCCATGATAAGTGCCGTTAGAATTCTCTAAATGAAAGGAAAGGAGGTATCAAACTTCCTTTATAACCTCCTTTAGCTTAGGAACCACTGGACCTCCCTCACCGAAAGGAGAGGAGAAAATGCTGCCCCACAATGCCTTGCAGCCGCAGCATTTGCCGTCACTCAACAGTCGGCCGTTCACGGAAACAACCGATTATGACCGAGAAATGATATCATGAACGTTACGGTGCTTATTAAGCATTTTAAAACGTAGGTGGTAAGTTGCCAAAGTGCTTTGTTTTGAACGTTCATCAGTATTATAATCAAAAAGAGAAATACGAACGTTAGTTGTTACTGAAATGATCAAATAAAGTCAACATTTCACTGAGCTGTGTGGGGTTGTTCAACTTTTAAAAGATGTTTGAATGGTGATATACACAGTGATAGATGTTAAGGACTAACGTTTATACTAAATACATTTATGATTTTAAGATCTTTTCATACAATCATACGTATTGGGATCATTTGTATTAATGTGGACCGGAGGGAGAGGGTGACGAGCAGAAGTTTCACTTTCCTTTTTTATTTCAATTCCAACTTTGGTCCTGAAGAATATGTTTCTCTGTTGTCCCCGTTCATAAAGCATAAAGCAACAGCATCAGAGCACGGTGCAGAGTCTCTAGATGAGTTTACAGTAGTCCCTCGTTCTTATTGAACATCCATGTTGTAGTCCGCTGTATAGAAAACTGTAGTTTCCATAGTTTCCCCACAGCAGCAGACGCACATTCATGACGTCCGCTGGCGCATCATAAACACGTCGGATATTGAAAGTGCATTCGGATTCTCTAAAGTACCGCAGTCTCTTCTAAGTCCTTTTGAATTCTCCTATCCACTATCCCTTAACCCCGTGACGTTTCACTCGATAGGGTTAGACGTTAGGAGCTGATTTGTTGGACTATTCGACTGCAGCCAGGTTGTCAGTCTCTCATAAGGCTGACTCATTCAGTACAGACAAACCAAAGCATTCACACCCACTTTCACACCTATGGAACATTTCAGTATCGTCATTTCCCTTTACACTGTGAGAGGAAACCATTTCAATTCAGCTGTGTCCTAAAAACAAAAAGATGTATGCATATTTACAAGTATTGCATTCAAAAAACTGCATGAGATCGACACAGCTCTAAGTGGTTGACCAATCACAACAGAGCCTGCCAGCTAACCAATCAGAACAGATTGGCCTCTGGTTTCAGACAGAGGGTGAAAAGGCAGTATGAGACAAATAAAGAGCTTTTTGAACATTAAAGCATGGAGACATGTCCCAGTGGAGACACATACTAATATATCCCTTTTTAAAAAGCAGTCTTCTTTAACATGTTTCTCCATCCAATCATTCTTGGAAATGTGTTTTAAAGCCAAAATATGACTAATAGATGAAACAATTTACAAATATTAGTCCCTCTCCACAGTTTCTGGTGTACGTTACCTTCCCATTTAACTGTACTGTGTTGTCATTCCACTGGAGGACTCTCTATCAACGGCGTCCGATGATAATGCCAAACTCCTTCACTCAACATTGCTTTGTTGATCAACCCATATCAGCTGGTCCATGGGTTCACACACACACACACAATCTATCCTCATATTCCAACATCTGTCTCCCTGGGTAATAAAGCATGTGATGGGAATAGCTGAATCAATCAGTCAAGACACACACACACACACACACACACACACACAGGCACACGATGGGCTACTGTTGCATGAAACAGATGCATAGTACACCTGGCTTACCACAGAATGGAGGTGCTACAAAGGGAGGGAAAGAGATACAAAAAGTGTGTGTGTGTGTGTGTGTGTGTGTGTGTGTGTGTGTGTGTGTGTGTGTGTGTGTGTGTGTGTGTGTGTGTGTGTGTGTGTGTGTGTGTGTGTGTGTGTGTGTGTGTGTGTGTGTGTGTGTGTCAGCATCTTTCATCTAAAAACGAAAAAGTAAGGGACTCAAAAAAACAACACACACACATGCAAAGACAGACAGGAATTGTAGTGTAACTTGTTTCTCATAGGTGATGTTATTGTACTCAAAATATGGATGAATAGGTCTTTCCAGGGTAGAGGAAGTAGCTGTTTTCCCATCTAGTGATCTGCCAGTCTGCTGTTAGGTGTAACCGTAATATCTTTCAACCTCCTATTGTAAATAACACGGTGCTGTGTCTGTCGAGCATCACTGCAAAGACACAGTGGTAGAAGTGTTTTTGTGGTGAGTTGTAACAGGCGTTAGAGCTACAAGCCACTCTACTTCTGCCACCATAAATCCTGTTGAGATTCATTAGGAATATACAATATAATGAACTGTTTTGGGAGGAAATACAATGGAAATAGCAATGGGAGTGTTGACATAAAATAATAAAAATAGTGAAACCTCAGTCTTTATTTGGATTATCACTTAATGTCGGGTATAGTGCATCTATCTATCCATCCACCCACCTACCTACCTATCTCTCTATCTATCTATCCATATACCTAACTATGTATTTACCCACCTACCTACCTACCTACCTACTTATCTCTCTTCTATCTATCTATCTATCTATCCATATACCTACCTATCTATTTACCCATCCACCTACCTATCTCTCTATCTATCTATCCATATACCTAACTATCTATTTACCCACCCACCTACCTATCTCTCTATCTATCTATCCATATACCTAACTATGTATTTACCCACCTACCTATCTCTCTTCTATCTCTCTATCTATCTATCCATATACCTAACTATGTATTTACCCACCTACCCACCTACCTACCTACCTACCTACCTACCTACCTACCTACCTACCTACCTACCTACCTACCTACCTACCTACCTACCTACCTACCTACCTACCTACCTACCTACCTACCTACCTACCTACCTACCTACCTACCTACCTACCTACCTACCTACCTACCTACCAAAAGCCAAGACTTCAAACCATCACATTAACACGGTTTTATATCTGCATTTAGGCTGCTAATGTTCAAGCATGAACATTACAATGTGCTACTCACATTGCCTGATGTGTGATGTCACGTTGTCAAATTAACTCCAACACATTAAGCCCAGTGGGCCTAAAGTGACTCTCTGCCACGCTCCTTGGGAAACGCCTTGGGAAGAACTAAGTCTGGAGCAACTAAGTAAAACAAACTATCTGTCCATTCTTGGGACACGTATCAGAGACAGAATATACATTGTGGAAAATAAATAAATATGCAATTTGTTCTAGTATCATGCAGCCGTATTCTGTATTGATAGTCTATCACCTATGGACTCAGTTTTAAACAACAATACTTGCATCCTGCCACCCATCGTTTACCAAAGCGTCATGGATGCCCAACTATCATGGAGCGATGCTCATTTGTTTTGCATATGAACACAATCAATGCACTATATGTATAGACCCAGCAAGGTGCCCACACACACACACACACACACACACACACACGGTCAGTTTCTATGATGCAATAACTCATCTGCTCTGACCCTTTGATGCACAGCCGCCTGAAGGCAACCAGTGATGTGGACGCGCTCACACACAGTGAAGCTGGTGCTATTGATTGTGCCGACGTGGTGTCAGTCACAGAAGACTGGATTATGCAGATGCAAACAGACCACTTGTGCAGCCTGATGTTTTCCTCTCAACATTTCCTTTCAGGCTAAATGCAGCCACAAGCTTCTTTTCCACAAATCCTCACTGACCCTAGATCTTTGTGCAAAGGATGATTTTGGCGCAGTTAGTTGGTTTGTTTGTCTGCAGGATTACGAGAAAACGACTTGCTCAATTGTCATTAAACTTAGTGGAGGGCTGTAGCATGGACCAAGAAGGAACGCATTACATTTGAGAGTATATCTGAGTCACATGGGGGGATAAACGCATTATGTTTCACCTATGGGAACGGCCTTGGCAGAGGACTGCACTCTCCACTTGTCCTTTAGACCCTCAAGCACAGACATGCACACATAAACACACATTTCATTCATTTCAAATGCTTTTTATGTCCAGAACAGAAAGCTTGAGTCCACTTCAATGGTGCGACACACAGGTAGCCTTTTTTTTTTTTTCTTCATCCATTGATTTCTCCAAGAGCATGAAGGACATGATGGCACTGACTTCCCCTGGCTGCATTTTTTCAGGTCCATGCTGAAAACACAGTTAATGCATCCATCTGGGATGTATAGCGCTCTACAAATGACTCACCACATGCTTCACATACCAGCACAACCCAAGCATGATCACGGTGACTCCATCATGGCATTGAGGGTCAAAAAAGTGCCGCTTTCTTCATGTTTTTTAACCATTGTTGTGTACTTATTTTCATTTGTGTTGTATTTATACATGCCTATCTCTTTATCTAATATGTTATATTCTTCTAACTTTATTTCCCCTTTATATCTGCACTGTCCCCTTGCTGTCACACTGCTTATTCTCCCTCTGTGGGACTATAAAAGGATTTCTGGTCCTGACAACAGCAGACTATGACCCCAGGTTTAATGGCTGTATAGCCCTGAGTGTCCTTGTACAAGACATGAAATCCCTTTACTGCTAAATAAGACAATATAATTACATGATAAGTGTAACACTGAGAGGGTTAAATGATCCCCCCTTCCTGGAGAGACACCTCTGATAACAGACCAGTAAAATAATATCCATGACTTCCTGTCTCATCACTTATTGTTTCTCTTAGTTAGGAATTAAAGGCAGGTAATATATGACACATTGTTTTAACATGTACACATTAACAGATAAGAGCAGACAAATGATTTCCACTTACCCTGTGATGATTGGAAATTGAATAAGCTGCTACAAATAAAAGCCTCTCGGTTGTTTTGCAGCTGTGCTTTGGTCCAGATCTTCCTCCCTCATGTAGAATAACCTTCGTGTTAACTCACCTCTCTCTCTGGATAAGATGAATGAACCGCTGCGTCTCCCCTGCCAACACATTTGCATACAAGCCGCCTCCCCTCGCGTCCCCATTGGCTAGGCAGCTGTATGAAGGTGAGTCCTCCTTCTCTGATTGGACGGAGCGCTTTGTCAATAACAATGGACGCGCTGTGGCCGTGTGCGCGTGCATGTGTGCCCTCGCGTCCTTTATATGGCACCGCGCGAGACATAGGGAGAGGGAGAGAGAGATTTGAGTGTATGCAGTGTTTCAAGAAGTACTCAGATGTTATACTTGAGTAAAAGTAAAATACCACACTGTAGGAATACAATTAAAAGCATTCAAAATGATACTATAGTAAATGTACAAAAGTATAAGCATCAAAATATACTCATTATCCAAAGTGGCCATTTTTGGAATAATACATATGATATACTGGATTATAATTAGTGATGCATTAATGTGTTCATCATTTTACTTCTGCCGTTGGTTAAGGATGAAATATCGTTCATTAATTGTAATATTGCCAATCATAATGTTTTAGTTTATTTCATTTTTGTATTAATAATATGAACCTGAAAACAAGTAGCCAGTAATTATTAGCATACAATGAGAATACTCATTACTCCAGTACAAGTTCCTGATAAATGTACTTCAGAAAAGTACTTGAGTAAATGTTCTTAGTTATTTATTTATGTTACAGATTTGCATTTAGGGGTATTTGAGCTTCATTGGAAATGATGTCAGTCGCAAGATTGAACGTACATAGGAGCAGAGGTGGGAGAAATACTCAGATCTTCTACTTGAATAAAAGTAGAAATACTCAGATCTTGTACTTGAGTAAAAGTAGAAATACTCAGATCTTGTACTTGAATAAAAGTAGAAATACTCAGATCTTCTACTTGAGTAAAAGTAGAAGTACTCAGGTCTTGTACTTGAGTAAAAGTAAAGTACTCAGGTCTTGTACTTGAGTAAAAGTATAAATACTCAGATGTTGTACTTGAGTAAAAGTAGAAGTACTCAGGTCTTGTACTAAAGTAAAAGTAGAAGTACTCAGATATTGTACTTGAGTAAAAGTAGAAGTACTCAGGTCTTGTACTTTAGTAAAAGTAGAAGTACTCAGATCTTGTACTTGAGTAAAAGTAGAAGTACTCAGATCTTGTACTTGAGTAAAAGTAGAAGTACTCAGGTCTTGTACTTGAGTAAAAGTAGAAGTACTCAGGTCTTGTACTTAGTAAAAGTAGAAGTACTCAGATCTTGTACTTAGTAAAAGTAGAAGTACTCAGATCTTGTACTTGAGTAAAAGTAGAAGTACTCAGGTCTTGTACTTGAGTAAAAGTAGAAGTACTCAGATCTTGTACTTGAGTAAAAGTAGAAGTACTCAGGTCTTGTACTTGAGTAAAAGTAGAAGTACTCAGGTCTTGTACTTAGTAAAAGTAGAAGTACTCAGATCTTGTACTTTAGTAAAAGTAGAAGTACTCAGATCTTGTACTTGAGTAAAAGTAGAAGTACTCAGGTCTTGTACTTGAGTAAAAGTAGAAGTACTCAGATCTTGTACTTAGTAAAAGTAGAAGTACTCAGATCTTGTACTTGAGTAAAAGTAGAAGTACTCAGATCTTGTACTTGAGTAGAAGTAGTAGTACCAGAGTGTAGGAATACTCTGTTACAGTAAAAGTCCTGCATTCAAAATGTTCCTCAAGTGAAAAGTAGAAAAGTATTCTCATCAAAATATAGTGAAAGTAGCGACAGTAAAAGTAGTCGTTGTGCAGATTGGTTCATTTCAGAATAATATATATGATATGATATGTATATATGATATTTGAATATATAATGATTGATCATGAAAGTGTTCTCAAAGCTGGTGAAGGTGCAGCTAGTTTGAATGACTTTGTATACTGCAGGGTAGCTGGTGGATTTACTCCAGGTGGAACTAAAGTCTGATTCAACACTTGATTAGATTTCACATCAGTCGTCCACATCTGTAAAGTAACTAAAGGTATTAAATACATGTAGTGGAGTAAAAGTACACCATGTACCTCTGAACTGTAGTGGATTAGAAGTACTAAGTAGTATACAAAATAAATACCCAATTAAAGTACAAGTATCTCAAAATGTACTTAAGTACAGTACTTGAGTAAATCTACTTAGTTACTTTTCACCTCTGCATAGGAGCAGGGATTTGTCACATCACAAGAAGTTAGAAAGTGGAACATCTCGACCTCCGTTGGGACAACTACGAGACATGTGTCAGGTAACTTTATAAATGATTGAACAGGAAAAGACACTGGATGATCTTTTAACGAGGGTAAAGGAGAATATGTAATGCGCAAAATACATTTGGAATCTGAATGTTATCCTCATTTGAACAGCCATTACTGAGGTTAAAGCAGATCAATATAACAGGTAATCACACGTAAATGGTGCTCTATGACTTTACCTTGGAGTCAGACTGACACTGATGTCAGGTATTTCTGACATCGACTAAAATGGCCACATCTCATCCATTAAGTGAAGGAGAAGGGCTCTAAATGTCCCTGGGATGCAAAGACCTCTCAAATGTCTTTTTCAGAGAATAATTGTGATTACAGATAATTATTTTGTTCTCATCAAATGAGAGCAGAGCAAAAATGCCCTACATACTGTAGTTATGTAATCATTTCAACTGTGGTTATGTAATGATTTCAACTGTGGTTATGTAATCATTTCAACTGTGGTGCATGTATTGATTGCGCCAACATGGTTTTTACACTATGTTGTTATTTGCAAAAATGCATTGATTATAGCATCCATTATCATTCTATCTGAGTTCATATGACAACAATAAAGCAGATTGTTTTTGAGTACAACATGTGCAGGCTAACAGGACTCAGATAAACCAGTTACCCAGTTGTTTGTTTACATTTGTTCAAATTTCATATGTATTTGGACATTTCCTCTCCCTTTATGAGCTGCCAATCTACTCTTTGCTCCCGTAAACAACACTCAGTATAGTTTCTGCCTGGTGATAGTGTCTGTCAGTTAGCGTGTGTGTACTACATCTTATAGAGCAGGGGTGTGAAACTCAAATACACAGTGGGCCAACATTTTAAAAATGGGTACTAGTCGAGGGGCGGACTGGTTCAATGTTTATTGCAGAACTTATTGAAATGAACTTATTGCACATATTAAACCTGGAACTAACAAAGCTTCAATTATTGCCTATAAAAACAACATTAAACATTCAATAATCAGCTGCATTCATTTCTTATGGCTCTATCTGCAGCTTTTCCAGAGTCATTTCTTATGAGTACATTTTCCCACAGGCCAACAACAGCTTCAACAAAACTATTTCCCTCAAAGAGAAAACCAAACATGCCCTGTTGCCGTGAGAGAGAAAGTGCAGAAGGAAACATCCATTAAACTCAGTGTGCTGCTCTGTGATGCTAGTTCAGACACTTGGCATCTCATCTTGGGTGCAAGGTCATCAATGTTTGGGCTCAGGCTCTGAGCGGAGGAGACCCTCAGGATGGAGTGAACGTGTGCGTGCAATATACCGGCGGGCCAGATCTAATAGTAATTAGAAATTATCCTGCGGGCCGAAATGAAATCCACCACGGGCCTGATTTGGCCCCCGGGCCTTGAGTTTGACACATGGGCTGTAGAGTAGCAAGCAACAAACTACAAGTAGCACAACATAAGGCAGCACGATGTGCACTGCAGTGCTCCTACAGAACCAGAGTAACTGAACTGCTGGAGAGTGTCAGACAGAGGTCAACTTATATTTTGTTACATTTTGTCAGAAATATTACAGTGACTCACTTACCACATATATACAGTATTATCACAAAGGTTTATAGTATACTCAACATAACTATTAAAAACGACACACAATAGAAGGAAGGTTCGTATTACCCAAATCTAAATAAAATATGAGACAGAAAACAGTCATGGTCAGCTGGAACTCTTTACCCATCCATATCATTCAGGAAAATTCTCAAATACATTTCTAAAGGTTGCTAAAAAATGATCTTTGTATTATAAAGTAACATGTAACTGTGCCTGTGGGTATGTATGTATTATTATGTACAGTTATTTGTATTTTTTGTTTGGCCTTATGATGGCTACAATTAAATGAGCATTTTAGTTTTCACTTCAGTGTAAATTGCATGAAATTATGTGCTGTTTTGTTTAGTTTTATGTATGTTCTGTGTGTGTGAGGACCCCAAGAAGAATAGCCAATGCTCATGCTAGTGCTAATGGGGATCCTAATAAAGAATAAGAGTCTTAGGTATAACAGAAATAAGGAAACGATATGTTGAAGTGTGATTAGCCTGGGTGAGCCAGAGCAACATCATCTCTGCACACAAGGTAAAGGTCCATCACTCTGCAGGATCTCTTCACACACACTGACTGTTTGCCACGTCCTTCAATCCAAGGTAAGCATCAGTCACTCTGAGAGACATTCGGATAACAACATAAACAACACATTGCAGGCAGTGGCGTAGCCAGGAATTATTGTGTGGGTGGGCCTGGAGAAATGTAGGTGAGCCAGGGGGAGACATATTAAGCATTGGGGTCTGAGCTGAAACTTCATTAATGATTTTAATGATTTTTTAATGCACTAATAGAACATAAGCATAAATTAGCAGTGAAAACAAAAAACATAGGCACGGCGGCCTCAGAATGTGTGTAAAACTGACATCCACATAGGGATGGGTATCGTTAAGGCTTTAACGGTACTACTACTTTTATCAATAGCGCTTATGCTTATGCTCCAGGTTCAGTACCAACCACATCATAAAGTACGCGGATGATACAACAGTGGTGGGACTCATCAGGGACAACAACGAACAGGCCTAAAGGGAGGAGGTGAAACATCTGACAGACTGGTGTAACACCAACAACCTGATCCTGAATGTCGATAAAACTAAATAGATCATTGTCGACTTCAGGAACAAAAAGCACTGTCACCCACCACTCCACATCAACGGCACAGCAGTGAAGACTACAGACAGCACCAAGTTCCTAGGGGTGCATATCACAAGCAGTCTGACCTGGTCCACTCACACGACATCACTATTTAAGAAGGCACAGCAGCGCCTACACTTCCTGCGCAGCTCCCTCCTCCCATCCTCACCACGTTCTACAGAGGAACCATAGAGAGCATGCTGACCAGCGGCATCTCCATCTGGTCGAGAGACTGCAACGCCAAAGACTGGAAGTCTCTGCAGAGAGTGGTCAGGACAGCAGAGAAGATCATCTGAGTGTCTCTCCCTCCCATCAGAGACACCGCTCAGAAACGCTGCCTGACAAAAGCCCAGAACATTTTGAAAGACCCCCCTCATCCTCACCATGCTCTGTTCTCCCTGCTGCCCTCCAGCAAGAGGTTCCGCAGCATTAAGAGCAGAACAGCCAGATTCTGCAATAGCTTTTTCCCCCAAGCCATCAGACTGCTGAACAGCAAGTAGACCAGTAACATAAAGATTACATTACGCTGTGTAAAGAGCACATATTTGTTATATAGTATGTCTATTTTATTTATATGTATAGTAAGTCTTTATATTTTAAACGCACACTTTATCTTTAATTTTATCAGCACCACGTCACTATTATTTATTCATATGTACAATTTTAGCACGTTTTTATATTGTCCTGTTCCTGTAAGCCAGTACAACGACATTTCGTTTTAATAGTACACTCTGTGTCTTGTTGAAATGACAATAAAGTATTTATATGTCTTATCGATCCGGTCCTTTAACATTACTTTTATCGGTTCTTTTGGAGAAAAAAATAAGGTAAACTAACTAAACAAATTGTGAACAAAACTAACATTGCTTTTTATTTAAATTAAATACATAATATTTCACATCAAAAGAAACAACAACGTTTTAACAAATCGTATTAAATAATGTGATGACAGAACTGTAAACAGAATAGCTGAAACTTTAACTAAATAAATAACTCAGTTACCTCTAATCATTAACCCATGTTTGTATAATGGAGTTAACTCGTGTGTTGCTGCTAGCATACATAACACCTGACGTGGAAACGTTACTCGTGGACGGGGCTACAGAGCTACTAGAAAGACAGTCGAACCCGGTGCATTCCTCCGTCTGGATGTGGAGCACTTTTGCTAAATGTTTAGACAAATTGCTCGTGTTACCGCCCTTACATGCTAAACGCTTATTGCACTTTTGGTAACGAGTATTGTCCACATCGACACGGCTATAGTTTAACCACACCTCTTAGCGCGTTCTCTCCGCCATCTCCTCCGTGTGTGTGTGTTGCTGGATGTTGCAGCTGCGTGTGTGTAAACTGCCCCGCCCCCTCGCACACAGACGGGGGAGAGAGATCTCTTAAACGGAGTTGGCGACACTTAAACTGCAATGTAATGTTTGTGTAGCAATAATACATACAACATATATCGGGGGCACAGGTTGTTTATCCTTGACAGTCGCACAGTGGGCACACACTGAGTGTTTTCATATTCAGCAAATGTGTACACGCTAAACTGCAGACCTCAAGAAGAAATAATACTTTCATTCACTCACGGCAAAAGTTACTTTACTTACTATAAAAACTCACGGTAAAAAAATGCACTCCCTATTCCATTGTCATGAAGGTGGAATCTAACTATATCCAGAATAAGTTTTATTGGATCCAGGCTAGAAACATGTTTATTTCTGCTGTAAAGTTGGGCATTTTAACATGGGGGTCTATGGGAATTGCTCCTTTTTGCATCCATCCCCTGTCGGCCACTAGATGAACTGCAGTTTGTGGCACTTCCTTCTGGGCTTCCCGGCTCTGCGCTATGAAGCGCTGATTGGCTGTGGGTGCGCCAGACGGGCCCACCCACAGCTACGCCGCTGATTGCAGGCTGAATACAACTACATGGCAATATAGGAGGCTGTAGTGCCGTGAAAAGAGAGTCGGAGGCGGTGTATTAAGAATGGAGTTCCAATCTTTATTATCCATTACTTTCAGAGAGGTTAACACATGCACTGCTCTGCCTGATGAGCTAGCAGGAATGGCAGCTAAAGCTACAGGTGTTCCCCACTAAAGGGTCCGTGTGGCAACACAATAAGCAAGGTGAATTATGTCCAATAACGTGTCACCACACAAGCCCCCCCAGAATTCACACATAAACAAAATCAGCATGGCGGGGAGGAACGACACGCCGACCCCCACGACTCCTGAGCACGGGAGTCGGAAAAGTGACTCCCGCCTGTGCGGCCCCCGGAAGGGGAGGGACCGGAACAACAGGTCTTAAATCCGTGACAGGGGACGAGGCCGGGGGGCGGCCCCGTCGCGGAGGTCGAGCCAGCACCACAGGCTGGTCCAAGTCCAGGTGAGCAGCCTTCACCCGGTCCACCGAGACGTGCTCGGCCTTGCCACCCAGGTCGACCACCAGGTGCTTGTCCCCGTGCTCCAAGACCCGGAAAGGCCCATCATAAGGGGGCTGCAGGGGGCCTCTGTGCGCATCGTGCCGGATGAACACGTGCTCCGCCGAGCGGAGCTCTGCGGGAACCTGGGACACCTGAGTACCGTGCTGAGTAGTAGGGATCGGAACAAAGGCCTCAGCGGCGTCACGCAGGAAAGCCCGCTGGGCCGACGCCGACCAGGGAGCCGATGCATTTGGGAGGAAATCCCCCGGAACTCTCAGCGGCTGACCGTAGACCATCTCCGCTGTAGAACACTGCAGATCTTCCTTAGGTGCGTTCCTCAGGCCCAGCATCACCCAGGGCAGCTTGTCGACCCAGTTACCGTCCGTAAGGCCGGCCTTGAGGGCCGCCTTCATGGAGCGATGAAAACGCTCGCAGAGACCGTTAGCCTGAGGGTGGTAAGCGGTAGTCCTGTGCAGCTTAACCCCCAAACCGCCTGCCACAGCGTTCCAGAGCTCGGACGTGAACTGAGAGCCCCTGTCTGAGGAAATGTCTGACGGGGTGCCAAAACGACACACCCACGTTGCAATGAAGGCCCGGGCAACGTCTGCGGCTGATGTCGAAACGAGCGGAACCGCCTCCGGCCAACGGGTCGTCCTGTCCACCATGGTGAGGAGGTAGGAAAACCCCTGAGAGGAAGGCAACGGACCAACCAGGTCAATGTTGACGTGATCAAACCTCCTCTCAGGCACCAGGAAACGCTCCAACGGGGCCTTCGTGTGGCGGTGCACCTTAGCGCGTTGACAAGCCACGCACTCCCTGGCCCAAGTCCTCACGTCCCTTTTCAGTCCTTGCCAAACGAACTTCGCCGCTACCAAACGGACCGAAGGTTTAACGCCGGGGTGTGACAGGCCGTGCACAGCCTCGAACACAGGACGCCTCCAGCTGGCAGGGACGACAGGCCGCGCCAGGCCCGTAGAGACGTCACACAGGAGAGTAATGCCCGCGTCGCCGAACACCACGTCCTCCAAGCGCAGCCCCGCGCTCTCCACCTTCAGGGCCTGGACGCCGGGATCTGTGACCTGGTCTGCCGCCATGCGAGTATAGTCCAGGCCCAACTGGACGGCACCGATGACGACCCTGGAGAGGCAATCAGCAACCAGGTTCGACTTGCCAGCCACGTGCTTAATGTCCGTAGTGAACTCCGATATGTAGGACAGCTGCCGCTGCTGACGTGCCGACCAAGGCTCCGCCACTTTTGACATGGCAAAGGTGAGCGGCTTGTGGTCGACAAACGCCGTAAATTCACGGCCTTCCAGCATGAAACGGAAGTGCCGCACGGCCAAATAAAGTCCGAGGAGCTCCCGGTCAAAGGCGTTGTATTTGCGTTCTCTAGGCGTCAGCTGGCGGCTGAAAAAGGCGAGCGGCTGCCAAGCGCCCTCCACCCACTGCTCGTGCACTGCGCCGACCGCGTAGTCTGACGCGTCCGTGGTGATGGAGATGGGAGCCGTAGATGATGGGTGTGCCAGCAAAGCCGCCTGAGCCAACGCGGTCTTGACCTCAGCAAAAGCGCCGTCCGCCTCTGCTGTCCAGTCGATCTCCTGGACGGGGGTCTTGCCTTTCAACGCTTCATACAGCGGCCGCATGATGTGTGCGGCCCGGGCGATGAAACGGTGGTAGAAAGTCACCAACCCCAGAAACTCACGGAGCGACCGGGCTGTGAGCGGGCGAGGAAACGCCGCAACAGCCTCCACCTTCTTTGGCAGAGGTGTCGCACCGCCCTTGGTGACGCGGTGCCCCAGGAAATCGATGTCCGACACCCCGAACTGGCACTTTGCAGGATTGATGATTAATCCGTGTTCGTTGAGCCGTGTGAAAAGGGCTCGGAGGTGGGACAGGTGCTCCTGCACTGAAGCGCTGGCGACGAGTATGTCGTCGAGGTAAACAAACACAAACGGCAGGTCCCGCAGCACCGAATCCATCAGGCGCTGGAACGTCTGAGCGGCATTCTTGAGTCCAAAAGGCATCCGCAGGAACTCAAAAAGTCCAAAAGGCGTTATCACTGCTGTCTTGGGAATGTCCAGGGGGTGCATGGGCACCTGGTGGTATCCACGCACCAGGTCCACCTTGGAAAACACCCCCGTACCGGCCAGATGCGCCGAAAAGTCCTGAATGTGCGGCACCGGATAGCGGTCAGGCGTAGTGGCGTCGTTGAGTCGGCGGTAATCCCCGCACGGGCGGAACCCGCCGTTCGATTTGGGAACGACGTGCAGGGGGGAAGCCCAAGGACTATCGGAGCGGCGGACAATGCCCAGGCGCTCCATGGTTGCGAACTCCGCCCTCGCTACAGCCAGCTTAGAAGGGTTCAACCGCCGGGCCCTGGCGTAGACAGGAGGCCCCCCGGTAGTGACGTGGTGTTCCACGCCATGCTTAGTGGTAAGCGCAGAGAAGGTGGGTAGCGACAGGTCTGGAAACTCGGCCAACAGTCTGAGAAACGTGTCTGCACCTGACAGCGAGCCTGACAGCCCGTCGTACGCTGCGCTTCCAAGTGTGCACACGAGGGAAGAAAACGTTAAGGCATCAACCAAACGCCTATTCTTAACGTCCACTAAGAGTCCATGAGCACACAAAAAATCCGCTCCGAGGAGGGGAAAAGAAATGTCCGCTGTCACAAAATCCCAGCTGAAACGCTGTCCTCCGATGCACAAACACATAGGCCTCACGCCGTACGTGCGAATGGGACTGCCGTTAGCCGTCGTCAATCGCGGTCCGTGCCCCCCACGGGCGACGTCTTCACTCGACGCTGGAACTACGCTCTGTTGAGCGCCCGTGTCACACAGAAACAGGCTCCCCGAAACGCTGTCGCTGACGAAGAGGAGCCTGCACGTGCCGCCGACGCTCAGAGCCACTACTGAGCGCCGGCCCCTCCGTTTCCCGGGGGTTTGTAGCTGCACGGAGCGATGCATCTCTTCGCCCTTGTCCCGAAACGTGCGTGGTAAACGCACTCTCCGGCGTCTCCACGCCGGCTAGCCACAGCCGTGTCCGGCCTCCGCCACGCTTTCTTGACTGCCGGTGGGCCGCTGAGCGTCGCGGCTAACGTCTCTGCCCCGGGCTGTTGCGTAGCCAGGAAAAAAACGATCCGCTTTCCTCAGCCAAAGCACGGGGCTCCGTGACAGGCGTGTTGGCCAGCGCCGTCTGTACCCGGGGAGGCAAGTGACGCAGGAAAATCTCCGTGAATAAAATACGGGGATCTTCCCCCCCTAGCAGATTTAGCATTTTCTCCATTAGCTGGGATGGCTTGCTGTCTCCTAGGCCTTGAATGTCAAGTATCTGGTGGGCCCTCTCCTTAGCAGATAAGCTAAATGTCTTAAGGAGAAGGGCCTTAATCGCCTCATATTTGCCATGATGTGGGGGGGCTGCGATGAATCCCACCAACCTGGACGACGTGGAGCTCCCCAGCGCTGCTACCACATGGTAGTATTTTAGGTCCCCGTCACGGACCTGTCGGCAGACGAAATGTGCCTCCACGTGTGCGAACCATGCCTCCGCGGTGTGCTCCCAGAATTCCGGCAGCTTTATGAAAACATCGCGCTCAGCCATGTTCGTTAATTTTCCGGAAACTTTCTCGGAAAAGTCAGGGTCACCAGTGTAGTGCCGTGAAAAGAGAGTCGGAGGCGGTGTATTAAGAATGGAGTTCCAATCTTTATTATCCATTACTTAAGAGAGAGGTTAACACATGCACTGCTCTGCCTGATGAGCTAGCAGGAATGGCAGCTAAAGCTACAGGTGTTCCCCACTAAAGGGTCCGTGTGGCAACACAATAAGCAAGGTGAATTATGTCCAATAACGTGTCACCACAAGGCAAACAAATGCATAAAGGAAACCAGAAGCAGGATGTTCTGTCATTTTAAAGCCAGGGTTTTCAATGTTGTTCAGGCGTGTTGTTAGAAATTAAAATCAATGTTGATATGGCGTAATTTGAATTAAATACACTGTATTTAATTCAAATCTCTTTTATTCTAAAAACCGAAGATTCACACATGACTTCCGGTTTTCCGCTGGTGAATTTCGTCATTTCCGGTTATTAGCATGTGGCGAAAGTTACGTTTTCAAAACCGTGAATGTGATGTTGTACAGTACTAAACACACTGTTTTTAACACTCATGTATTGATGCTGAAATAACGTTTATTAGGGAATGTTTAAATAACCACAGACATCAGAATGATGTAATTTAGCAACAGAAAAAGGCAGGAATTGCATTGAACCCGCCCCCCGTCGACGCCGGCCAATAGAAGAAGACTACAGTGGACTACCCGTGAGACACAGAAAGGATCAACCTCTTTTTCCTGACCTTGGCGGACCGGAAGCATGGGGAGAGAGCCTCCAGCTTGCAGTTTCATTGTACACCACCGCATCTTTTGTGTAATTAAATGCTGTTAACTTTTATAAGTTTCCCTTGACTCTTTTCAGCCTGTCCTGCTCTCAGGGTTCAATAATTACTAACAAGGGTCTCGCTCGGCTTAGTACGGTATGGCTAGGCCTCGTTAGGCCTTGTTAGACCAGGCTCACTTTATACTGCGTCTCCATTACGGCCCGTACACACAGCAGCTTTTGGCGATTTGTCCACCGCTTCCAGCGCGTGCATGCCCATTGACTTTGAATGGGGATGACGTCACTTTCCCTCGCTTGTCGCCGAACTGCATTGTGGGGGGGCGAGGCGAAGATTTCCAGGATTTCCAGGATGTTCAGGATTCCAAAGTTGAACAATGTTCAACTTTTGAGGCTGAGCTGGAAGCGACAGCCAATCAGATCCGTTTATGCAAATCTGACAGTTCAAGCGCTAGCTAATCAAACCGCGTGCAAGCTGGGAGAACCAGACCCGCAGTTCATTTCTATATTCCACAAAAATGGAGGAGAACTTAGTTATTGCGGTAGCAAATCACCCGGTTCTTTATGACCAGTCCCTATTTACTTATCCGGGATACAAACCGGAGGAACCAGGCATGGAGGGAGGTGGCAGAGACAGTGGGTGAAACTGGTAGGTTTTCGCTTGTTTGGGGATTTTATATCCAGTTTACTTCCTTGCTAGTTTACTTTGTTGCTAGCAAGCATAGACAGTATCATTAGCCAGCATGGAATGTAGCATAAAATAGCACCATAGACATTAATCTCATAAATGTTCAAAATGTTAAAAAAAGAAATAGTGGAGAAGAACCGGGGTTTTTTGCTTTGTATGTCGGGGGCGGGAGATTCATGTGATTGGTTGTTGGTCGCGAAATCCCCAAGCTTTCAGACACGCCCAGCTCCAAGATTTTCAAGATTTTTGAAAAGCTGCTGTGTGGACGTACCGTTACAGTTTAGTAGCTGGAGCAGTAACTATAGTAACGCAGTGTAGGCGGAGCAGTGACGTCATCTTCAATGCAAAACACAAAACCAACATCAGCCGTTAGCTGTTAGCACTCAGAGCTCACAGCTCCTCATATCTGTTCAGAAACTAGACAAAAGTTAAACAAGTACAAACCACAGACTGCCTGTGTCATGGCGAATACAGTCGCTGGTTTATTTATGTCTGTATAGGCCGTTGTTGTGAGTGTGGACGAGCATATACAACGTTAGCTTAACCAATCTCCATTCAGAAAACACGCATTTTAAAAGGTGTTTCGCCTGCCGTCTGTCTGCAGACTAGTCAAAGCATTAATTCATGGTTTTTACTAACCGGTATCAGTATGTTGTTACTTCGGCATCATTTTGAAACGTGTATTACAATTAAATCACGGACAAATATGTTCATCTTGTTGTAGTTGCCAGCGATTCTCTCACTAGTTTAGCATACTCAGCCCGGGTGTTGGCCCGGAAAGAACCTCGATTTTGGAGAGCCAGAAAAACTGTGAAAAAGTACCCGTTAGCCGGAACTACGCCTAGTGGAAACGCAACCAAAAACGGGCCGGGCACGGCACGCTTAAACCGCGCTCCTCGCTGTAGTGGAAATGCGCCATTAGAGAACTACTACCGCATGTTTTTGTAAATTAAGAGACTGGGAATACAATAACCTGTTGGCTGGCCTAATAAAGAGTATTTTCTTTTTTATGGTGAATACTATGCTAAGCTATTACATCAATAATACGTAGCACTTAGTTGCAGTTCTCTGATCTTTGGCTGGCTCATGTTGAATTGGGTTTCATTGGTTTTATGTTGGGTTCATTTACATTTAATGTGTATTTTCAGATATATCAACATTTATCAAACTGAACGGTGACAAAATCTCTCTCTACAAGAAGGTTTATAGAGGACACGGATTACGAAGTTACAATAAAATAGCAATTAAGATAGAATAAGTAAGCTAAAAGTTTTAAATACTGGCAGGTGCAGTTATTACGACGGATGTAAAGAAGGTTTAAATAGCGTCAAAGTCCGGGTATTGGGAGGGCGTCAGCTTTTCTTCTTGAAATACAACAACAATACGAGGATATGTATTTCAATTAAAATCTTTTACTAAGTAGTTTTGTTGCTGTATCATAGCCAAATGCTTTTGTATAACTTCACAATGTCACCATGTGTTTTTTAATGTGACCACACCTGTTGCTCGTACCCTCATATATTTAGTTTAGTCATCCCCTGTCGTTAAGGGATGACCGCATTTTAGATCAACCCCAACTCTTAACGATAAGCACTAGTCCTACTTTAATATATATTCATTAAAGCAAAATCTCCTCCTTTCTCCACTTCTAGCCTCGCTCAGACTCAGATATGTATAATTGAAAGCACATTACTTAATGTATAAAATGAATCTCTCCGTCTAATTGAAATATGCTTTATTGAAAATGGCATGAATATATTATGAAGCTCTTTCCCTCTTACTCCTGTTAATATTCATGAATGTCTGTCTGTGTGTGTGTGTGTGTGTGTGTGTGTGTGTGTGTGTGTGTGTGTGTGTGTGTGTGTGTGTGTGTGTGTGTGTGTGTGTGTGTGTGTGTGTGTGTGTGTGTGTGTGTGTGTGTGTGTGTGTGTGTGTGTGTGCGTGTGTGTGTGCGTGTCCATCGGCAACAGAGGGGTTGCCACGGGAGACAACCCGTCCTCATCCGTCTCTTCTCTCTTTCATCTCCCCTGTCCTCCGTCACTAACCTGACATTAATCTCCACTCTTTACTCCTCTCCTCTTTTAACTTGTTTTTTTTAATGACACTGTTGTTCTTTTTTCTTTACTGTTGTTATGTTGCTTTGTATCATTATATAAAAAGTAATTCTCGAATTTGACCTCAAATGCCTCCCTTAATTCCAGCACAGATTGTGTACCTGTGTGTTTAAAGGCCCTTACACACCAAGCCCATTTCGGTCGTCGATGAGCGTCCTGTCGCTCTACTCAGATTGGTGTGTCCCGCACCGTCGACACCTTCCGCCCCCGATTCAACATGTCGAATTGGGAGGTTGTCGGTAAAAGGCCGTCGGCTAAATAAATCACTCTGATTGGCTGTTCATCTAGCGAATCAGTGCATGAGAAGTGAAACGGAAGTGAGGGACCCAAACAAACTATTAAGAAGGCAAATCTGAGCTTTCATTGAACTCCAGCTCTCGACTCAGGTTCGGGAAAGCCCCGTGAGCTTCTCGCTGTAGAATGAACATGGAACGCAAACGCTATTTGTTGTTTGTTTATATCACGCAGTCTGTTCTTCTTCACTCGGTTATCACGCAGTCTGTCTTCCGGTTGTTGCGTCTTTTGAATGACGAATACACACTACCGCCGCCTGCTGGTCAGGAGAGTTATTGCCACTCACGCATGAGCAGTTCGTACGTGCTACTTGGCCGTCGGCTGAAGTCTTTGCGGTGTGTTCCAGTGCGACTATTGGCGAAGACGCAGGAGACGTGAGGCGACATAACAGTCGGGTCCGTCGGGACGTGTTCTTTGGTGTCAGCTTGGTGTGAGGACACATTTTACACAAGTTAAAGAGGACACATTCTGCTCATTTCTATACACATATCAGTATGTAGTGTCTCTCCTGTGACATGTCTCCAGGCTTTAATGTTCAATAAGCTCTTTATTGTTCTCATACTGTCTGTGCTGCAGCACCTCTTTTCAACCTCTGTCTGAAACCAGAGCCCAGTCTGCTCTGATTGGTTTGCTGGCCGGCTCTGTTGTGATTGGTCAACAGCATAGAGATGTCCCGCCCCTTAGCCAATCACGTACAATGTGTTAACTTAGAAGCTTGGGTGTTAAATAGTGAGGTCATTATGTTGCTGAAGTAAACAAAGGAGTCCTATGGAGGCGTTTAAGGCAGGGGGGGGGAGTGTCTGGAGGCTTTGCAGACCATTTACATGCACACAAACCTATTACACAGTACAGAAAAGGGAAAACCCAGAAAATACTACAATAGGTTCGCTTTAACTGATTGAAATCCCGAGTCATTAAAATGTACTGTGCTGATTTTCTGATGAAAAATATCGCATTGATTTAATATAAGTGGCACACCAGGAAAAATAGTATTGATGATCCCTTGCCTGTTCCCTCAGTGAGAGCTGATGCTATCTTATTCCTGCTAATTGATGGGCGAGTTGGCTTGATAATGAAATTCAATCCACTTTTCATGTGTGTGTGTGTGTGTGTGTGTGTGTGTGTGTGTGTGTGTGTGTGTGTGTGTGTGTGTGTGTGTGTGTGTGTGGTGTGTGTGTCTGAGGCTGTGTGTGTGAGGTGTGTGTGTGTGTGTGTGTCTGAGGCTGTGTGTGTAAGAGGTGTGTGTGTGTGTGTGTGTGTGTGTGTGTGTGTGTGTGTGTGGTGTGTGTGTGTGTGTGTGTGTGTGTGTGTGTGTGATTCTGTGCGATTCTGTGCGATGGTGGCCTGTAAACTGTCTAATTGACCTTTCTCCACCGCACAAAGGACGTCTCCTCCGCCCGCCTCCTTCTCCCTTCTCCTCTTTCTATCATCCTCCTTTTCCATTCACCCTTGACACCTTGTCTCCTCCTGTCCTCTAGTTTGTCCTCTCCACTTTTACCCTCCTTAAGCATTCATTAATTCCGTTGCTTAAACATTATGCTTTTATCCAAAGTGACTTACATTTAGTGCAATAAGATTCATACTCAGTCACAATAGGGTGTGTGTGTGTGTGTGTGTGTGTGTGTGTGTGTGTGTGTGTGTGTGTGTGTGTGTGTGTGTGTGTGTGTGTGTGTGTGTGTGTGTGTGTGTGTGTGTGTGTGTGTGTGTGCACGTGCGTGTGTAGATTTTGTTGATCAATCTTTCCAAAAATCCCGTCACCTTTTCAGGTTTCAAACCGATCCAAAGACTTTTCAAGATGACCACCTCTCCTTCTAATGACCCCTTCTTTCCTTTCCTTGGCCCTTTCTCCTCTTCACTTCTCCTCCTCTCTCCTGGCGGTGTAATGATGTTAGTGTAAATGTCTCGAGACGACTTCCCCCATCAGAGGTCAACATCTACTACTTCAGTAGCACACTGTAGCATCAAACCAGCAGAGGTTGAAGAAGGTGTTTAGGATCATCTTATTATTCTGATTGAGTTCAGCCTCCTCCTTCGAGATAAGCAAGAGTGTATTCATGTATTCTCGATATCTGCAGTGGAACTCGCTTTTTACGAGTGTACTGAAGATTTTTGTTTGGCACCATTAACAGTTGCTTGGAGAAGTAGAGGAGTCAATTTAAATTAGCTGACATCTTAAATCTGCTAAAAAACATATTCATATGCTTTTCAATCTATCTGCAGTGCACTTTTACGAGTGTACTGAAGCCTTGAGGATTTCTGTATATTGTTCGGCACCATTAACAGTTGTTGAAGATGAGTACTTTAATCGCTGTATGGTCAGGGTCAGAGAGTGTTTTTCTGATGAAACCCTGGGAGGCTTTCTGTCAAACATGGGCAGTGGACACAGGCCCGAACTTGTTGCATTTCTTCATTTTGGTAACTTTCTTTTCCCGGTTGAATGTTGAATGTGAAAACGATATGCCTTTACTACATTCCCTTACATTTCCCACAAAGGTGACATCCAAGAAACAATCCAGAAAGTTGCTGTCTTATCCTGATGTTTCAAAGTCAACTTTATTGTCAATCTCAAAATATGTTTGTACACACAGAAAGATCGAAATACTGTTTCCCACAGTCCCGATGTATAACAAAAACCACACATTAAAATACAAGAACACTCAATATTTACAAAAAACACAAAATAACCGTTTATGTTTGAAAGAAAACATGTTTTTAACCCTTTAAATATGACCTCAGGTGTTCTACATCCGTAATTCATATTACAATTTGAACTTTTCCTCCAGACAGATAACGACTCTCACCTCTCTTCGGATGCAGTATGCCGGTGTTAATGACCCTGTCTCTACGCAGACCAATGGATGAACCCCCCTGGGCTCTGGACCACTTAATCATAGGAGGACAAAGAAAGGAGCATACAGGAAGAGAGGAAGTGGGGGAGAGAAAAAACGGGAGGGTTAGGCAGCCATGACGATCACCTCAAATCTGACAATGACTCCACTCCAGTGGCTTCACATCGGAGGAGAAGGAGAGCAGGGGGAGTGATAAAGAGTGAGAGGAGAGAGAGGTATCTGACAGATCCTTCATTAGCGTTGGTAATGAGTAAGAAGAGGGGGGGGGGGTTCCTTGACACCTTCATACATCTTAAAGCTTTGTTATACAAGACCTTTTACCCCCTTTATGACACAGCGTACTCGACCACTGCCTATGATGCTCTGATTTAGAGACTGTGTGCATTCAGATCAATCCGCAGAAAGAAGTCCGGTCAATTTTTATTACAAAACACATTTTCATTTTCCAGTGTCTGCCTGTTCCAGCAGCTCCTTCGCCCCGCTGAGTGGTTTCTACTTGTATACTTTTTATATTTAACAGCAATAAAGACTTATCATTGTTTGCCTTTTATCTTCATTTATCTTCATGCCTTTATGTCACTTTTGCTGTAACGTTGTACATTTCCCCGCTGCAGGACTAATAAAGGAATTCTGATTCGACCACTGTGGGTGTGAGGTGGTGCGGTCGCCTTACAATCTGACGGTTGTCGGTTCGATCCCTTGCAGTCAACATGTTGAGCTCCCAATGGCATGCATGGCCAATGGTGTGTGTGTGTGTAAGAGGGTTGGCTTCCTTGAGTAATGGATTATTATTATAATATTAATATCTTTGATGTAGGATAATAGCAGCGTGAAAAACATGTCAGTTTTTATGGTGTGATATCGCCATTAGAGAGAATAATTTGATTGCAACATTGTCATAAATTAATTGATTATTAGGCGATATAGACCTCTCACAGATTTACACGAACACATTAAGAATACATGCTTTCAACCTGCACACACACACACACAAAAACACACGCACACACACACACACACACAGAGACACACACACAGAGAGACACACACACAGAGACACCTGTCGCAGGACAACACAGACATGTCACTGCCATGACTACCGTGAAGCTGACCCAGTTTCCATGGCGACGCTCTCAGGGTCATCTGCTTGCCGTAGACCTTTATTCACGAGAGAGAGAGAGAGAGAGAGGAGAGAGAGAGAGAGAGAGAGAGGAGAGAGAGAGAGAGAGAGAGAGAGAGAGAGAGAGAGGAGAGAGAGAGAGAGAGAGAGAGAGAGAGAGAGAGAGAGATGTAATTAGCCGGGTGAATTGGAAGTGTTGTGCAAATTTAAATGACGTAAACAATGAGATTTGTTTACGTTTTGTCAAATTAAGAAACTAATTACATGTTACTTGTTAGACGTTTTTACCCAAAGCGACTTACATACATTTAATACTGTGGACAATCCCGTTTGGAGCCATTTGGGGTGAGGTGTCTTTTCCAGGGACACAATGACATGCTGACTGCAGTGGGGATTGAACCTGTGCTCCTTTAAGGCGCTTTCACACTGGAGTACATTTCCCGTGTTGTTCCGTTAGTGTCTGGTATTTTGCGTTCACACCAAAAAGAGAACTTAGTTCAGAGAACTTTTACCCCCATTTTTAGTGCCTGCTAGAGAGGTGGAACTATCCTGGGGAGAACAAGTACACATTTCTGATTGGCTGGGCGAATCCCAAACCACGCCCCGTAAAACTCTGAAAGGTTTTTTGAAGCCGCCATTATATTATTTTCTGGCATTAGCATTATTAGCATTAGCCCCGCGCACCAACGGAGAGAGAATAACTTTGGGGACTTCCGGCTGGGGAAGAAGAAGTGACGTCAGCGGCTTCATTTGCGTAATCCTCCCTCAGGGAACTTATTCCAGTGTGAACGCGATCTACTCTTAGGCCCCGGCCACACGAGGACGAAAACGGCTAAACGCATAGGATTAACGCAAACGCAATCGCAAAAAAACTTCCGTCCACACGCAATATTCACCGGATAGTGTCTGTCCACACGAGACAGCTCTGTTTAGCTCCAACCGCTGGAGAAGCTGCAGTACATGTGCAGGAGCCTGTCCGTGGCGATGTAACTTCCTCCACAAAAGCAGCGAAGAAGCATGGTTGTCATGGTTGCCCTTCTGTTTATTCTCCGCGGTGGGGGCCGAGGGAACCGGGCAGAGTTTGTCGCCAGTCAACGTGTATTAAAGTTGAAATCTTCCGACAAAATTATAAAAGTGCCGGTCAAAGGTCTTCTTTGTTATTTATTGAGCTTTAAAACAAATGAATAACGACTCTATATAATATAATAATATAAATACACGGAGCCTCTTTTTCCTCCCTCTCTTCGGACAGCGTCAGTGTCTGTCTCATGCAGCAGCTGATCCAGTAATGAGTGATCCGGCCGACAGTAAAAATAAACATATTTATAACTAGTTTAGGTAGTTTGAGAGGTGTCTCCGTCCTGTCAGATTAGACTTCACTCGCGTTTATGTCCATATCGAGAGAAAGATAAATAATCTGAATTCAGTGTGCAGTTTACTTTGACACGGGGGTGAGCAGCAGAGGTGGGGAGATGCGGGGACTATTGCCTCATCATTATCAGAAAATGATCGTATAGGGCAGGGGTCGGCAACAGGCGGACCGCGGTCCGGATCCGGACCCAGACGCCAACCTATACGGACCCGGAGCTATAATCAATACATTAATAGGGGATTTTTTGGCGCCTCCCGCTTTTTTAACGCTGATTTGGGTGACTTGTGTAATTCGTGGAGAACCGAAGAGTTTTGGTTTTGGGGGGGGGGGGGGGGAGTCCGTCCGTCCGTCAGTCTGACTGACAACCTCTCACTTCAAAAAAGAAGAAGAAATCTAGACCGCATTCTCCACCAAGTGTACGGCTGCCCCAACTCGATTGTTCAATCTGACCATTGATTGACGGTTTTAGAATTGACCTGCTCCATATCTGGGGATAAGATACTGTTTGATGAATGTTGACATGTTTCTAATATTGGTTGAGTTATAACAGGTAACACAGATGCAGAATCAGTGGCCAAGGGGCTACTGTGAGAGATGTGATTCCAGAATGGAATACTGAAGAAGTTGACCTGTGAGTAATGTTTCAACAGGTATAAAAGTAACTGAGGTTTGAAATGTAGAAAGAACATATTACAGTTAAAACTAAAACATAGTAATGTAATGAGACATAATTTAATTTAGACAACATCATGTAACTAGCCTGGTAAAGAAGTAAAAGCCATAGACTTTATTGTTTAGGTCATTATGAGGATATACATTTCATCTAAATTTATAAGACATTTGATGACAGTTTGTTGGAATTCTGTATTCATTTTTTCAGCGTGATAATATCTAAGCACTGACAGGTAAAAGCAGAATCACCAGGAAATCATTCACTTTGTTAGTATCATGATTTTGGTTGTTTTTGAATCCATAACATTAGTGTGTTTCTTTACCAGAAACATTAGCAGTTCATATTATATTTGGATTTTAAATAGGATCTCAAGGATTTCATTTAAAATAAACACAGATGCTTGTCAGAAATTCAGAGCTATTGAAATATGTTATTTAGTTTACCTAAAGATGTTGGGGTTCTTATTTAGTTGGCACAATCCAAGTACTAAGATTCTGAAGCTGTACTGGCAGATAGGAGGTCTACAATTAATTTAGAAAACCTGTTCACAGACGGCTGTTGTTTCAAGACACCCCACCAACAGGCTCCAAGTGGGTCAAAACAGCTGAGCGTAGGCTTGAGGGAGTTGTATCAGATTTCTCCACACAGGTTGCTGGCGCCAAAAGGGGGACCCGAGAAGCACGAGGCCGACACAGCGGTGTTCGTCTGGCTGAAAGTCATCAGGACAAAGTGGCTCAACCCCAGGCTCTCCGGCCCCGACCGAGTGACCCAGAGGACATCCCATGCCGTCCGCCTAGAAGGAAAGGGGGACAACTGGTACCACTGGAGCCAGTGTGCGGTCGGGAAAACACCTGCGAGGACCCTAGACGACATCAGGACAGACCTGGCCCTCGTCAAGGCAGTCGACCCGGGAGGCATCATCAGCGGGCCGGAGAAGGAGAATCGGGAAGACATCTCTCCAGCATCGACCCGGAAGCCGCCATCGGCGGGCCGGAGGAGGAGGAGGAGGAAGACATCTCTCTAGCAGGCAGCCCAGAAGCTGCTGTCAGCGGATCAGGGGGACAAAGACACGGCAAGCCAGGACGGCACAGGGGACTTGTCGAGGCAGCAGAGGAGTCTACTTCTCTGATCAGTTCCACCCGTGAAGGGCTAGCCGCATCTCCCCCTCCCTATCAGCTGCCCCTTGTTGGCGTATTCCTCTGAGGGGGGGGGGCTGATGATTCACCACACAAGGAGACTGCACTAGCACCCAGCTGCCCCCTCATGGTTCCTTCACTGCCATGGAAAGTGGTGTTCTGTCTCCATGAAGGTTTCAAGTACTCTAAATACCAGCTTCGGATGGATTTATACAATGTTTGGGGGACGGACACAGTAGAAAAGAATGACAGTGGGTATATGTTTCAAGTGCCTTGTGTAAATTGCACTCTTTTAAAAGAGTGCAAAAGGGGGAATTGCGGAAGTTTATGAAGAGAATTATGCAGAAGATGTGATGCAGCATATTTTTGGTATATTCATTTTAATCTCACCAATATATAAGAGGTGTATTGCATCATGTTATCCCTAAATATATGTGTGGGTATATACATTCCTGTGTATTAATAGTTGAAGGAACAAAATACATGTTTCCTCTTAAATATAGAGAGGTTTTTTATAGATTCCTGAAACAATGTTCCCTTTTTCTTTAAAGTAGATTAGCGCAATAGTCTTTTTCTTTCACTTGTACCCTTTTCATCAAAAGGGTGCTTTAGGCTATTTTTGAGGGGTAAAATGCAGAATTACTTGTGAGTTCTGTTTTGAGTGAAAAGATTACCCTTTTGAGTGTTTTTCTTGGTTAACCATTAGATATAGTGGCTAAATTCGTTCTAAGTTAATTATGCGCATCCTGCAGGCCTTGAGAATTTAGTCACACAGTTAAGAGAGACAATGGTCCTTTTAGACTAAGGGTGAGCTTACTTCGGGTGAATAAAAGTTCAGAGATGATTGGGGGGGGTATGAAGACAGTTAGGCTTGTTGGTGAGCTAGTTCTGAGGATGTCATGGGATAATGACTGTTATATTCCCAACAAGTATGGCTTTCATAAAGAAACACATGACTTGGGTGATAAGATGTGTTTTGTTGTAAAATGGGCCTGTTTGGTTTTCTGCTGGCCAGCGCTGGGTCACTGTGACAAAGCATATTTTGCGTCTGCCAATGAGGGGACCTGAAAAGATGACCAGCTGACCTCACCCCTTCCTTCTGTCTTCTGGTATATATTCTGTTGATTCCTGAGTTCGGCCTCTCTTCACATGCTGTCAGGACCGGAAGGATCTCCGCAGCACGCGAACCAGGGCAGAAGTGGCCGGCTACTTCTTAAAACATTACAATATGATTTTAGTATATTGTATTATATGGTGTTGTAATGTATTATAGTGCATTGCATTATTACCTTTGATAATCAAAACAGATTGTTTAAACTGGTATCTGGGTATTCTCTGTCTGATTTCCTTCCTGTTATGATTTTAAGCAGGACTCGTCAAAACGACACGCGGAGCCGAGTGGGGTTGTAAAAACCTCAAAACTCCAACAAAGTGGTGACCCAGACGTTTACGAGTGGGCGTTCAGCGGGAGTCACATCAGCAGCCAGCGGACTAAGCTGTCCAGGGGTGACACCTCGAAATACTTTCTGACAACTAAAAACAGAGCTCTATACAAAATATCAGGTAAGCACGGATACCCGTTACACTCAAAATCTGTGATTTGGCTATATTCAAATTTTTTAGAGTTGTCAGGAATATTTCTCAGTGTCTAGTCTTCACGCTAAAGATAATGCAATGCATATTTTAGCATAGGTAGGTAACTAACTAAGAATAATAAGATTAATAAAGCAATGGTTAGGAACCTCGTGGATTTTTCAGAATCGCACGACTAACTCGTTAGCTCCATGTGAAGCGATGAGGACTGTAAGAAGAAGGTGAAAGGCCCCGTGCGTTTTTTTCAGAACTCGATACGGCTAACTCATCGGGGGCGTTCAGTGGTTTCTAATGATTCCATCCAGAACTAAATTGAATAATGCTTTCCAGTCTCATAGGAGCTGCAGTTGCATTACAAGTGAATCCAAGGGGAGATACGCAAATTTCAAATAACCATTTTGAAAGGACCGGAATCTCGTTCTCTTGTTCTGTGGGGTTAAATCTATCTGGCCAAACGTGACGATAAAGAGATTATGTTATCTGTTGAAATAAACATCGCACCATAAAGCTGGATAGACTGTACGGGGAATAATTTTCTGTGAATAATTACTAATAGATAAGGGAGAAAAGTCAGATAAAGAAATGCGTGGTCACCAGGGGTTAAAGAAAGCCCCCCTTTTTCTTCACAGCTTTCCTCTAATTGCTGAAGCAGCAGCCCGAAGTGTGACTGCTTGTGCTTCTTCTCAAAATGCCTCAAAAATGGCTGCTGAGCGTTGAATTTAAAACAAGGAGTGAATAATCAACGACTGGTCTGAAGTTGGAGTGAATAACATTGAAAATTAATAGATCAATGTGTCGTAGATATTTAAATAAATAAGAAACTATAATTTGTCGTTTTTAGCATAGTTTTTGTGGGATGCAGTTACGTCACATTGTGGTTTTCATGAGAAGTTTTGAGAACTGATTGTTACTATTGCATTGCATTGTGAATTTTGTGCTATTTGTCATTAGGTAGTTTTTGTAATATCATTAGTAGACATTAATTGTGTTTATGAAGAAAGAGTAAGTAAACAGGAGGGATCTGTTCATGTTTAAACATAACAGAGGTGCTGCACGAGGCTAAAAGCACACTGTTGGCTAAACACAGAGAGGTGATTGATGAGAGAAGCTTGTGCAGGAGCAGCTGCAGGGCACAGAGAGAGAGAGACAGGAGAAGTAGATGTTTTGAAGAGTTCAGAGAGAGTACAACTTATATAAAGTTAACTACTAGTCTGAAGAATGTTATATTGTTTTGTGAGTAAACATGAAGTAAAAATATAAGAACAACATGCTTATCTAGGTTGACAGAAAGCTGCTATTAACCAGTTTCAGCAGCTACTGTCCTATCTGTGTTCCAAAGAGAACATACGTTGCATTTACAATTCATATTAAGAAAGTTCACAATTGATACCATTAAAGGCCGTTTTGGATTAATAGGGCGTGTCTGTCATAAACATTCGTGCTCAGATGGAATAAAGTGTTGAGATGTTCTCAAGAGTGGGAGTTTTCACAACGCTTTTTAGTTTGTATTGAAACAATTAAGTGGTAAGGACAGAAAACTGTTCCGTGATGATTTCTTTAGGTTTTAGCTTTAGTCATGGAGATTACATTTTGTGAGGAAACTTTTCCACCAATAATAACTGTTCAAAATATATATTCATTAACTGTAATCAGATTACTTGTTTTTCAAATATAGCGCTAAATACAGTTAGTTTTGTGTTCTGTTACAAATCTAACCTGCTTGTAACACAAGTTAGATAAACAATTAAAAAAATAATAGAATAAGCAAGTGGTTAAGGAGGTTTTCCTGTTTTGCTCATTTGATTTGGAAATGAAGTAAGGAAGAATAGTGTTTTATGAGAACTGTCATTCCTCATGGTTTTTAAAGATAAATCATCAGTTTGTTTGGACTTTGAGGTAAAAATAGGATCGGGGTGGAGAAGGAAGACCTTTTTTTTGGTTTCAAATTAAAAAAAGATTTTAAAAATGAAGTTTATTTTATTTTTTTCTGACTAGAATTTTAGAAGCAGGACTTCAACTAGACAAGATATTTTACGATGTGGTTTTACTACTTTTAATGGAGTAAATAATCTGGGTAGACTACTGCCATTGGTTTGTTTTAACATTCACATGTTTCAGCATTCCTGACCATATAGACATTCAGCCGTTTTATTTTGTAACCCTTTGGGGGAGAGATTTAAATTGAGTTTTTCTCCAGTTGCTGATTTGCTGTGATTATAGCAGCACTGGATAGATTGTGCGCCACCTTTGGGTTGTACTCTGAATCAGTGTGTTGGTGAAGAGTTGCTCACTACAGAAACAGAAGAACTGTGCAAAGAACGCATCTCTGAGGAGGGTTTGACATTTTGCTTGGGCCTTGTTGCCGAGGCAACAGTGGTGTGAAGAGGAACTGCAGTTTTTGGGGATTCCTGCTGTGCAGAGGACAACGTGTGTCTGCTGATTGTACCACATTGATCCAGAGGTTCCTTCCCCCTCAGGACATCCCAGTGCCAAACAAGAGTTTCATTGATCCAATTCACTACAGCTGCAGAAGACAACGCATCACTGACTGTTCACATTATGACAAGTTCTGAGACAGGCTTGTCTCAGATTGTTCAGACTCTGAAGAAATTATGCGATGATTTTACAGCATAACTGTGCAAGAGTTTTCCAGAGGGTGGTGTACAACAATAGGTTTAGTGTTTGAGAAGGGAGGCTGATTGTTTAAACGATGGTCTGGAATACTGAAAAGATTAAAGTTTAATATCCTTGTTTAGCAAACAACACATCTGATTATTAGGTCACACCTAATAATCTTGACATATAAACTAACTATGAGTAAAAAGATGAATGGATTTTATATCCTAGAGGGTTGGTTATGTTGCGAATACTTCACAAGGTATTTGCTAATGTATTTTGAAGAACAAATAACAAGGACACAAGTCCAATTTTGTTTTGTTTTTAGATTAAATTGTCCATTACCAAAACTGTTCACCTTATGTCTAGATTTGGACTTTGATGGTAAGGGAGTATTTAGGCTTATTTTTATACATCTGACATTTTCAAATATGTTGGCTATTCACTAGATAGACATTGGTTAAGAACTTTTCTGAAGATTGAATATTTGTTCCATTTCTAAATATTCCTATTTAAAAAGTAATTTTAGAGTAAAGAAGACTGATGCTGTAATTGGACAGAATGTGAGGCCTTCAATCACCCATTGTAATGGTGCATATTATTGACGACTAATAGGGAGGAGGGGTCACTCGACCCACCCTGCAGTGGTTTTTAAAATCTTATGCAGCTTCACAGGAAGCGCACGGCACCAGATTATGAGTTTGGAAGACTAGCGTCACCACCTCCTAATGGACATTAATTTAGTTAGTAATTAACTGACATTTAGAGATGTTAAAGAGTAAAAACATACCTACCATAAGTGATAATTCCTAAATTTAGCTACAAACCATTGATGAAATTACTTCTGTTTTTAGAATCCTTGATAAAGGAAGGAGTGATTGTTACATATTCGGACACCCAAGGTTCCACGCACTGTTAAAGAGGTTAACATTGTTTTTTAAGTGGAACGGATTTGAAGATAGATGAATATGAGTTATGAAATACATAGCAGAGCTTTACAGATCATAGTAATGGTTTGACTCAAGATACTAATTATGTGCAGAAGTTTCTGAAATAGATCTATTAGACATTTGAATATAGATTAGGTGTTGATAAACTGCAGTAGTAGTACAATAAGGAAGTGACATTTTTTGGCTAAACACTTTTTCGGGGAATGTGGGAAGCAGCTGTCTCAATGAAAAGTTAGAGATATCTTGAACATTATAGTTGTAATTGTGAATTAATAAATGATGGCGCTCCATATATACATATTTGTGTAGACAAAGGATACTGGCCTATGCTGAAATGTCAAAGTCTCTGCAGAGCACGACACATGGCCAAAAAAGACTGAGACCAACTGACCTTTGACCCTGACCGACAGTGTAACTTGACAAGGCACTGTGATTGACTGACTCTGGGGTGGACCTGACCAAACTTGACTTTACAACCTGACAGTGTGAGTGTGAATGTGAGTGTATGTCTGCATGTGATCAGTGCAACTGCATGATTTAAAACAATGACTAATCAAGCATGTTTTTGGACTAACACATTTTTCTGGGCCTCAATAACATTCCACAGAATTGGAAAACCGCACTTGTGCACTCCCACAGGAGGTGGCAGTTTGCAGAATGTGGAACTCAAACTAAAACATGAAGATTCTGTTTCTTTTAGGACTGAAGGATGGAGAGAAACACTTCATTTCACTGGAGTGTTTACTGTGGAAATGATGGATGTACATTTGGGAAAAAATGTTTGATATTTTCTTAGAATCCATTATTACCTGAAGGTTTTCTTCCCATACAGGATTTTGGTTACACATGAGTCATGTGTAAAAAGGGGGAGTGTACGGCTGCCCCAACTCGATTGTTCAATCTGACCATTGATTGACGGTTTTAGAATTGACCTGCTCCATATCTGGGGATAAGATACTGTTTGGTGAATGTTGACATGTTTATAATATTGGTTGAGTTATAACAGGTAACACAGATGCAGAATCAGTGGCCAAGGGGCTACTGTGAGAGATGTCATTCCAGAATGGAATACTGAAGAAGTTGACCTGTGAGTAATGTTTCAACAGGTATAAAAGTAACTGAGGTTTGAAATGTAGAAAGAACATATTACAGTTAAAACTAAAACATAGTAATGTAATGAGACATAATTTAATTTAGACAACATCATGTAACTAGCCTGGTGAAGAAGTAAAAGCCATAGACTTTATTGTTTAGGTCATTATGAGGATATACATTTCATCTAAATTTATAAGACATTTGATGACAGTTTGTTGGAATTCTGTATTCATTTTTTCAGCGTGATAATATCTAAGCACTGACAGGTAGAAGCAGTATCACCAGGAAATCATTCACTTTGTTAGTATCATGATTTTGGTTGTTTTTGAATCCATAACATTAGTGTGTTTCTTTACCAGAAACATTAGCAGTTCATATTATATTTGGATTTTAAATAGGATCTCAAGGATTTCATTTAAAAATAAACACAGATGCTTGTCAGAAATTCAGAGCTATTGAAATATGTTATTTAGTTTACCTAAAGATGTTGGGGTTCTTATTTAGTTGGCACAAGTCCAAGTACTAAGATTCTGAAGCTGTACTGGCAGATAGGAGGTCTACAATTAATTTAGAAAACCTGTTCACAGACGGCTGTTGTTTCAAGACACCCCACCAACAGGCTCCAAGTGGGGCAAAACAGCTGAGCGTAGGCTTGAGGGAGTTGTATCAGATTTCTCCACACAGGTCGCTGGCGCCAAAAGGGGGACCCGAGAAGCACGAGGCCGACACAGCGGTGTTCGTCTGGCTGAAAGTCATCAGGACAAAGTGGCTCAACCCCAGGCTCTCCGGCCCCGACCGAGTGACCCAGAGGACATCCCATGCCGTCCGCCTAGAAGGAAAGGGGGACAACTGGTACCACTGGAGCCAGTGTGCGGTCGGGAAAACACCTGCGAGGACCCTAGACGACATCAGGACAGACCTGGCCCTCGTCAAGGCAGTCGACCCGGGAGGCATCATCAGCGGGCCGGAGAAGGATAATCGGGAAGACATCTCTCCAGCATCGACCCGGAAGCCGCCATCGGCGGGCCGGAGGAGGAGGAGGAGGAAGACATCTCTCTAGCAGGCAGCCCAGAAGCTGCTGTCAGCGGATCAGGGGGACAAAGACACGGCAAGCCAGGACGGCACAGGGGACTTGTCGAGGCAGCAGAGGAGTCTACTTCTCTGATCAGTTCCACCCGTGAAGGGCTAGCCGCATCTCCCCCTCCCTATCAGCTGCCCCTTGTTGGCGTATTCCTCTGAGGGGGGGGGGGCTGATGATTCACCACACAAGGAGACTGCACTAGCACCCAGCTGCCCCCTCATGGTTCCTTCACTGCCATGGAAAGTGGTGTTCTGTCTCCATGAAGGTTTCAAGTACTCTAAATACCAGCTTCGGATGGATTTATACAATGTTTGGGGGACGGACACAGTAGAAAAGAATGACAGTGGGTATATGTTTCAAGTGCCTTGTGTAAATTGCACTCTTTTAAAAGAGTGCAAAAGGGGGGAATTGCGGAAGTTTATGAAGAGAATTATGCAGAAGATGTGATGCAGCATATTTTTGGTATATTCATTTTAATCTCACCAAAATATAAGAGGTGTATTGCATCATGTTATCCCTAAATATATGTGTGGGTATATACATTCCTGTGTATTAATAGTTGAAGGAACAAAATACATTTTTCCTCTTAAATATAGAGAGGTTTTTTATAGATTCCTGAAACAATGTTCCCTTTTTCTTTAAAGTAGATTAGCGCAATAGTCTTTTTCTTTCACTTGTACCCTTTTCATCAAAAGGGTGCTTTAGGCTATTTTTGAGGGGTAAAATGCAGAATTACTTGTGAGTTCTGTTTTGAGTGAAAAGATTACCCTTTTGAGTGTTTTTCTTGGTTAACCATTAGATATAGTGGCTAAATTCGTTCTAAGTTAATTATGCGCATCCTGCAGGCCTTGAGAATTTAGTCACACAGTTAAGAGAGACAATGGTCCTTTTAGACTAAGGGTGAGCTTACTTCGGGTGAATAAAAGTTCAGAGATGATTGGGGGGGGTATGAAGACAGTTAGGCTTGTTGGTGAGCTAGTTCTGAGGATGTCATGGGATAATGACTGTTATATTCCCAACAAGTATGGCTTTCATAAAGAAACACATGACTTGGGTGATAAGATGTGTTTTGTTGTAAAATGGGCCTGTTTGGTTTTCTGCTGGCCAGCGCTGGGTCACTGTGACAAAGCATATTTTGCGTCTGCCAATGAGGGGACCTGAAAAGATGACCAGCTGACCTCACCCCTTCCTTCTGTCTTCTGGTATATATTCTGTTGATTCCTGAGTTCGGCCTCTCTTCACATGCTGTCAGGACCGGAAGGATCTCCGCAGCACGCGAACCAGGGCAGAAGTGGCCGGCTACTTCTTAAAACATTACAATATGATTTTAGTATATTGTATTATATGGTGTTGTAATGTATTATAGTGCATTGCATTATTACCTTTGATAATTAAAACAGATTGTTTAAACTGGTATCTGGGTGTTCTCTGTCTGATTTCCTTCCTGTTATGATTTTAAGCAGGACTCGTCAAAACGACACGCGGAGCCGAGTGGGGTTGTAAAAACCTCAAAACTCCAACAGTACCTGTTTTTACTGGCCAAGGACAGGTTCCATGAACACAACACGAGCGTAACGTGTCTTCACGTGGTATATGTCTCGTCTGAAATGAGTGCTGAGCACCGGAACGCCGCTCCAGCCCTTAAAATATTGCAATACCCATAAGGAGCCGTACACATGCCGCAGTGTTTGCGTGGCTGTGTCTTTAGTTGTAAGCACAGTGGCGATCTGTTGTTATTAGCATCTGGTTAGCTAGCTATGCTAACGAATTTAAAGAGCTTTTCTACAACCAGGTGGAAGAGAGCTCTCTCCTGAGAGGCTCAAATAACCTCAGCTCAGTGAGGTTAAGGCACACCTTGATATGATCAATATAGTTATTAATGAGACTAAATGGAAAAACAGGTATAAAATACTATATGACAGTAACAAAAAAGTTGTTAAAAATAACAAGAATAGAGTTTAAAAGGGGAGTGATTTGTAAAATATCCAAAAAGAAAAATATGCTTACAGTTCTGTTTCCTATGGGTGTTGAGAGATGTATCCAGTGCTGGAATTGGGCCGGTACTCACCGGTACGCAGTACCGGCACTTCTTGCTCAGTACCGGCATGCTGGCGGTACTCCGGTACTCATGCACCGTGCCAGTACTCAACACTCTCCCGCCGTTCTTATTATACATCCATATATATATATATATACAGCCGCCCGGTACTCAGTAGATGCGTCATGAGGTGCCGAACGGGACATTCTCATCGCTCTAACCGCTGGAGTTTCACAGCGGCTGTCAGCTGTTTACTCCTGTCATTCAAACAGAACGTGCTGGAGAGGGGGCGGGGCTTATCTTCTCCATGTAAATACTGTGGTGGAAACGACTATGTCAAAATTAACCTATTTGACCGTGATTTAATAGTAATACACGTTTCAAAAATAATAATAATAATAATAATGCCGAAGTAACAACATACTGAAAACTGTTAGTAAAACCATGTTTTAATGCTTTACAATTTACATACCTAGATGCACGTGTGTTGTGTTTATGCAGTGCAACTCCCACCCAGTGGGTGGCTATGTAGAGTGATAGAACAGAGCAGGCACGCCCCCAGAGAGAAGGAAAGCAAGTCACGTCACAAATTAGCATTTCTAAAATGTTAGCGTGGATTAATAAAAGTGCAAAAAGACAGCGGTTGTCGCCGGAAGAAACTTCAAATACAGAGAATGCTGTGCCTGTGTTGGAAATTGTGTCTGATGGGGAGCTTTCTTTGGTTGATCCTCCTGCTCCAAGTTCTAGTGCATTAGCATTAGCACTAGCTCCGCCGCCTCCTCCAGAGCCTCTAACGTTAGCTGCTGCTGGCGCAACTGCCACCACCAACACCGGGCAAAGCGATGCACCTGACTGCTGGACAACGGACCAGGTGCAATATTTTTGCAAGACCAATGCATGGCTCCTTCTTAAAGATAAGAAGCTAGGATGTCGGATATGCAGAGATGTCAAATCTTTGGGAATACACACTGGACAAGGACTGAAACTGTCAACTGAATGGGGTGAGTGTGCAGTGTCTCATTTCGGTGTTGACAAGGGCAAACAACAAGCTAGCCTGAGAAAAAAAAATCAAAGAACATAAAGAATCGCAAGCCCATGTAAAAGCTGCTGACATCCTTACATCTGCTTCACGTGAAACTATTCAACATCAAGTGCAGTCTATGCATAAATCTGAATTAGACACCACTATCAGAGTTTTTCGAACGGCATATAAAATTGGCAAACATAGCCGGCCATTCACAGACATGCCAATTGATTTGAATGTACAGAAACTGAATGGGCTGAACGTGGGCAGGGTTTTGCACTCCAATAAAACCTGTGGCGAAATCATCGACCACATAGCTCATGAGCTGAAGAAAAAAATGGCAAAAGACATTACAGAAAAGCAAAGAAAACTCTGTGTTTTGGTCGATGAATCTACCACTATTAGTGGTAAAACGGTGCTTGTTGTGTGTCTACGCTCAGCATTAGCTGATGCTGAGCCCGAAACGTTTTTTTGGGAGCTGATCGAGTTGGATGGAACAACGGCTGATGACATCACAAAGGCGTTAATGGAGTGTCTTGGAAGAGATTTTAACGAGGACTTTTTAGGTCAATGTTTCGTTTCTTTTGCATGTGATGGGGCTTCAGTCATGCTAGGGAAGAGAACAGGCGTTGCTACCCAGTTGTGTAGTAAATGTCCAAGCCTGTTTGTGTGGCACTGCTCCAATCATCGTCCAGAGCTGGCAGTTGGGGATGTGGTCAAGGAGGTCTCAGGGCTCAATCATTTCCAGATCTTTTTTGACAAACTCTATTCCTTGTTCCATGCCTCCCCCAAAAATCAGAGGCAGTTAGCGCAGTGTGCGCAAGCAGTCGGACAGCGTCTCCTGGTGATAGGGCGTGTTTTGTCCATCCGCTGGGTGGCTTCAAGTGAAAGGAGCGTCAGAGCAGTCTGGGAAAACTACCGAGTGCTTCATGATCACTTCACAAATGCTGCAAACGACACGAGCAGGGATTCCAGAGACAGAGCAAAGTACAAGGGCCTGGATGATGTGCTCACATCTGCAACGTTTGTCAGCAATCTGGGACTGATGTACGATGCGCTCACAGAGCTCAGCGACCTCTCTCGGCAACTCCAAAAAAGAGAGATGACACTGCCTACAGCAGATAGGCTCTTAACTCGAGAAATACGAGTTTTTGAATCCATGGTCACCATGCCTGGCCCACACATGACTACAGTTCATACAGCTCTAGCTGAGAAGTCCTTCAAGGGTGTTGCCCTGCGTGAGAATGGCAGGCTTGTACAGATTCATGCAGGTCAGTTTTTCCGCAGTATGGTAGAGAATCTGAGACACAGAATGACTTCCACAACCTCCTCTCATGTCAGCACAAGAGAAATCCCATTACATGGCCGGGAGGCCCGGGACAATCAGCTAATCCAGGACATGAAAGTTATCCATCCTGGAAGTTGGCCTGAAGAGGAGTTAGACGTACAGTATGGGGACGTAGAGGTGCTACGTTTGTGCGAAGTGCTGAAAGTGGACAGAAGAGAGACTGTTCAGGGCTTTCGCGAATACAAGGAAACCAGGGCATCCCGTACACCTGCTGCCATGGAGCCTCTACTGAAAGCAGTCCGAACCATCGCTGTCTCCACTAGTGAGTGTGAGCGGGCATTCAGCTGCATGAACGATATCCTTACTGCAAAAAGGAATGCTCTCTCTGTCAGCCGACTGTCCAGCCTGGTTTTCATTAAATGTAATGGACCATCACTAGGACAGTTCAATCCAGAACAGTATGTGAGGTCCTGGCTGGCAAAGGGAAGGAGAAGTGCTGATGAAAGAGCCTGTCCAGCTCCAGCCCCTGATACTGATGTCCCCAAGGCCTTCTGGAGCCTTTTCTAACAATGTGAAGTATATTGCAAAGCAGCTCACCCAGTGAGAAGACTTTTGGCATAATGTGCCGATTTGTACAGATCCTGGAGATAGAAGGACTTCAGACCAACCAGGGAGTTATCTGATCAGCTTGGTGTTCAATGTAACTCTTTACCATGGCTCAGACTTTGTTACTTGCAGTTCCAGTTTCTCATTTTAGATTGTGCAAATGTTGCATTTGTTTTTACATGTTCTTTGTTCATGCTCTTTATCATTTTTCTGAGTTGGAAAGTTAGATTGCATCATAGTTTACTTTATACATATTTGTATTCTTCAGTGGTGAAGTATATTGCAAAGCAGCTCAGCCATGTGAGAAGACTTTTGGCACTTTTTCGTTTTTCGTTTTCTGAGTTGGAAAGTTAGATTGCATTCAAAATGTACAGAAATACTTAATTTTGTTAAAGCTTTTTATAAAAAATGCTTCTGACCAGAGCTTTGTTTCCTTGTCATTAATGTTGAACACCACCAGAGGGGCTCTCACCTGAAAGGTATCTGCTTCATGTGTCTTCAGCAGAAGATCTAGACTTTGATTGCTATATTTTCAGTTAATATTGACCTTACTGAGCTTTAGCCATATCCGCTGCCTATCATAAAAAATGTTAAGTACAGTGAACCTTTCTAAAATATATAGTAGTAAAGAGACAAACCCACCAGCATTATAGTAGCCAAATTCTTGTTTGTGGGCTGTATATATAAAATTGACTTGAAAAAGTTGCTGATTTTAGAGTACTGGCACCTTTTTCATTCCAATTCAAGCACTGGATGTATCCATAGATCTCTTAATGTTGCTCTCAAAGTGCACCAGATTGATGCTTTTAACTTCAATATTTAAAAAAAAATCTTCCTGGGGGAGCATGCCCCCGGACCCCCCTAGAGGAGGTCTAGGTCCCCCCCACTTAAATCATGTTCACATGGATAGGATACTAAATACATTTGCACACATATTGTGTCCATATCTTTCTGTTTTGGTGGTCATGCCACACCGTGCACCTGCATGCACGAGTCATGGTGAGATATCTGGATTCAGAGGTTGCTTTTTCTTTGCACAGAATGAAAGAAAGGCCAAATGAATGGGCTGTGATTTTAGTTTTTTTAAGCAGAGGTTGAGTTCAATAATTTGTACGGCCCTCGGAGGATGTTGTACAAATTGAAAGGAAAAAGGTTCCCCACCCCTGCTGTAAATAATAATAAAAACCCTTGATTTATAACTTAACATCTCTGCCTCCTATTGATCTGAGTATATTATAAAGAATAGCAGTTAATTGAAGCATTATAGCGCAGGCCTTTGTCAGATGGTATATTACGCTGTTTTTTTTCTGCTTCTAATAGTTCTCTCTTTTTTCATCATACCTGTGTTTGCATCACTGAAACCAATGAGCACCTGCATGTGTGTGAGAATGGCCCTGACTCCATGTCAGCCCAGATTTAAACTCCTGGCAGGACAAGCTCCAGCTCAATTCTCTCACTGAATTTAAAAAAAGTGAGAGAGGGACTGCAATATAAGAGGGAAAGAAAGAGAAACTTTAAAACTGTTCAGTTGTTATGATGTAAAGACTGATAGTGTTCTATAATCGGCTGGAACTGTTAAGTCATGAAGTGAAACGGTTAACAAAGAAAAAGGGAAACTCAAGCTGCTGCTACACTTTATTTTATTTATCTAAAATTAAGCACTTTTAAGATGCACACATTTTCAAAAGCTGTTTTATTTATTTTCTCTATTTTATTTTTAAATGCAGCCCGAGAGGAACATTACACATATCCACAGTATTTACTGTATATCTGTAGTTCAATGTTAATTGACAATAAATATTGTTGTTTTTGAATTGTACTTTCTTTATTTGATTGGCAGTCAGTTGTTGATTACATGCAGACGTTGATAAAGCTACAGGTCACTTCAATATATATCACACTAATTCATGAAGCAAGTTAGACATTTTGATCTTCCGGACCTTTGCATGGGGAGATTTTCTCTAACTGGACCTCGTTGAATTTGAGTTGAAGACCCCTGGTATAGGGCGTACACACGGAGCCGTTGGACCCCCCAGAGCGTTGCGTATGCCGTTCTATCCACCTTGGGACCCGTTATCGTTCCGCAGTCATTTAGTGCCGTATTCGGTCGTCCTCGTGTGGCCGAACGGTCTATATGACACTAAACAGTAACGCAAACGACCGTTTTCGTCCTCGTGTGGCCGGGGCCTTAGTTCCATGGGGGTACTAAGTGCTGGGAACTAAGTGCTGGGAACCAAGTACGGCAAAGTACTTGGTGTGAAAGCGGCTTTTGATCCTAAGTTTAACGTCCTAGCCTCCGTGATATATCATGCAATGGTTTGGCAATGGACCGATAGCTATAGCCTTGCTTAAAGACTCGAAGAAGGGCAAATAGTTAGCGTGGCTTTCTCCAAAGGTACCTCGAGAGCACACTAATACAGACCAAAACAAAGTTTACATATAGCTATTACCTTTTTGCAGGGGAGTGTGGGCCAAAGTATTTCTTTCTTTTCATCTAACTCTCAGTGAGAAAGCAAATGAACGTTTTCACCAACATGACAAACTTTTTCTGTCTTTAATTCTGTGACATCTCACTAACACTGTATCATCTTCCACCCTGTAATTAATGAGAGAAAGTAAGAGTTACACAAAAGAAAGGAATACATCTATACTTAATAAAACCCTACTCTGTCTGCTCCTTCCTCCAGCTATGAAAAGACTCCTGTGGCTGGCCAAAATTGGAAATCAGTTTCTATTCCTGTAGATATGAATGTGTTACAGCAGACAGAAGGTGATGTATGTTCCAAAGACCCTAAAATAACTGCTGGGGTAAAATTAGGCGCAGCTCGCCTCCGGCACTGTAGAGAAGGACAGAGGATGTGCATGAGAGCGAGTGTGCATTCACTATGACAAAGATAACAGGTGTGTGTGTGTGGGGGGGGGGGGGGGTGTGTGCGTGCTTGTGTGTGTGTGTGTGTGTGTGTGTGTGTGTGTTTGTATGAAGTAGAGAGAGGTGAAGGTGACAGGCAGA